>NW_024081575.1:635425-738547 GCF_003009895.1 Hyaena hyaena
TTTTGTTTTGTTTTACTTCATTTTATTTTATTTTGTTTTACTTCATTTTATTTTATTTTGTTTTGTTTTATTTTATTTTATTTTGTTTTGTTTTATTTAGTTTAGTTTAGTTTAGTTTTTTCAGTAGAAAAGGTGAAGTTAGGAGAGAAATAACGAATCGGGTTGGAAGAGAATATCCACATGCACTGAAACTATTGTAAAGATTTCTGGTTGTCTGAACTCATTTCATGATTCCGTAGTAAAAAACACCCTCGTGAAGTCCGTGTTCGTGTTTTCAGATCATCGCGTTGAACCCTCTAAACGTCTGCAGTAATGTGTGTGCAGTCAACGCTCAATAAGGCTGGGAAACATTAAAATAGATGTGTTTTTAAACGTTAACCCCCTCCGCACTTCCGCTAGAGGGCCAGCGTTGTATTATGTATATTCCGGCTTGGAAATTTGAGGGCTCTGACCAGCAGGTAGATAAAAACGTAAGCTGGCGTCCTGATGGAAGGAATGTTCCAAATCCCATCGCAGAAGTGACCTTATGCTAAGGAGGCGAAAGGAATAGATTTCATTGAAAAGCGAAGTTGTTTTGAAATAACTTGTACCTACTGCAACTGCATTGCTTTCCACTCAGATTCTTTCATAACAATCCCCCAAAGGGACACATTTTTTAAATGATAGAATATTAAAGGAAAAGCATCTAAAAAATAGTGGGAGGGGGTACTTTGCAGCTTAAAGACAGAAGCCAGATGGCCCATGGAGAGAGAAGGATTTCAAGACTCATGACTTCAAAATCCATTGCCAGGTTGGTGGTTAGTTACCCCCTGGAAGAGCTGCCTGCAGATGTAAATCCAGGAGTAGTGAGCATGGCATCACCAGGATGAATACTCTCCTACAGCTGTGATCAGACTCCCCACAAATGTGCTGAGATTGGAAAACAGGCTCCATGCATTCTTGTACCTTCCAGAGTGATCAGAATACAAAGGGAACTTTAACCTTTAGCAGAGCCCCGCTTGCCTGACTGCAAAGGGGGCAGAAGAGGTGACTTTCTTATTCTTATTTTGCAGCCTGGGAAATAGACACAAACAAGAAACAGAAATTTCAAATAACTTTGACAAAGTCAAAGAATTAACAGCCAGAAGTGCCGAGAAATCGACCAAAATATAGAGATTCTGATCCCAACTTTACAGCTTTCTGCACCCCACGTGGGCCCCTCCCTGGAAATCTGGAACACTCCATCCCACCTCAGCGAATGGCACTGGCGGGAAAACACTGAGAGCAAAGCTTGTTCAGAAGGTGGGTTTGGAAGCTGGCAAAAGCCACATTCATGAAGTGACTTTCATTCATTCATCAGACCCTTCTCTGGGGCCCCTCAGGGGACCTGGGACAAGAACACTGGATTTCTAAGTTTGTAAACCAAATATAAATTAACGATTCACATTAAGGATGTGATATGTTTCTTAAACAACCCATAGACCAAGCACTATGTGTGTGTGTGTGTGTGTGTGTGTGTGTGTGTGTGTGTGTGTCTAAATAAATGGTCATAACATTCCTTTGAAATCAATACTATGCCCATTTAACAGAGAGGCTGGACCACAGAGAGAGTAAGGCGTGTGGCAGCAGGTCAGGATTGGAAGCCAGATTAACCTTCGCGCAGAGACTTGGCATCCCTGCAACAGAAGAGGCGTCACAGTGTGCTCAGGGATTCACACGAAACCCATTTAGAACTCATTAATAATCACCTCAATAATTGATGTCACAAAGCCAGAAAGGACAGTGATGGTAAATCACTTGAGCAAGCAAGAGGATGAGTTTTTAAAGTCAGATGAGACCCAGCAACAGAAGGGAGTGAGGCGCACGGGCGGCCCCCCATCCCTGCGGTGCACCGTGCCCAACTGTTAACAAAAATTCAACAGAGTACATTTTAAAGTCCATTCGACTTTTCAAATCAATTCCAGAACTGGGCTGCCTCCATCCCATCTAGCAAGTGGGGGGAATTCCAAAGGGCTATAGAAAGGGAAACACTTTTAAAAGAAAGCCTGAGGAAGTCATAAACAGGGGGAAAAAAAAAAAGGATTATTTTGGGTGAGGTCATCTTCCTTTAGGGACAAGGGTCTTATTGGGTGGATTGCTTTACCTTCCTTGGGGACTGGAGAGGGCCCAGGGCTCAGATTCCCTTCTTACCTTATTAATGCTGACCAGAAAAGTCCTGACTCATCAGATAAGACTACGTTTTCTGGAGTGCCGGAGGCCGGCCCCAGCAGGTCCAGGGGTCCCCGAAGGATGGACAGTGTCGGCGAGAGAAAGAGTGAAGGAGCCCCGAGATCCTTTCTGATCACCAGGCAGGCATCTCCGTCCTGTCGGTTTTGGTGTCTTTATTTAAAGGTTCAACAACAACATGACATCAGAAGACAGAATTTTTACAGGGGCTAATTATTTGTAACAAGATGCTTTGATCAGCGGAAGGTGTACAGAAACAGGCTTTACAGAAGTATTCTTGCAGAACCTCCCCATATTCTTGACGTCAGTCCCCCAGATTAAGGTACTAACAAACGTATCTTACTTTGCACGGGTGGGCCTTCAGACAGTTTTTAACCACAAGAGGAAGAATGTGTATGAGGCTCGTTCCTAAGTTGCTTGAGCGAGCCTTTTCCTTGATGCTGAATGTGTAAGCACCATGGGGGCCCTGAATGTGTCAGTTTTTGCACCTGGGTTTATGTTTTAGCTGCTCTTATCCATCCTCATCCCAGCTGCCAGCGTAAGGGAGGGGGTTTGTGGAATGTAGGCCTTGAGGAAGGGACTGCTATGCTTCAGCAATTAGCAAAGATATATCTAGTAACTTATGTTCTGCCCTTATCTGTACCTTAGCTTTAAATTAGGCTCTTTGTCTCGGGGCCAGGCTCAATTGTAACTCTGTGTTCTTAACCCCCTTTATTATCTAAGTCTTGGGTCTGCAAGGCCCATAGGAAGAGCCTTCTGACAATCACCCACAGAGCTTTCATCTAAAGTCTCTTTTGTAAAGGCAGGAATATGCTTTTCCTTATGAGGTATCTGTGTTCGGAATATGGGTCTGATCTGGAATATTGTGCGGCCGGGTCCATACCCGCAGGCTCATTTCCAACATGAGCCAGTAGCAGCAGAAGAGATACCAGTTTTCGTTTCTCATGGCAGGAGCCGTGCAGACACTGCCATTTCCTTGCTTGTCTCTCAGGCCGGAGAGGCTCCCAGCACTGGAGGAGGTTGAAACTTTATTTAGGTTAGGTAGTAAGCCCCGGTTTGATGGCTGGGTCTGGCCTAAGTGACTCTGTTTTGGGCTTGTGCTTTTCTTTTTCACGGAATGCTGGACTGGACATCAGCCCGGGGTCACGGCGTGGCCTCTCAGACAAGGAGGGTGTCAGGTGAGGGCTGATCCCACGCACAGCAGCACCCAAAGCAGAGACCTGCTGGCCGGTGGCCCGTGTGCTTCCTCCGCTCATCCCTCTCCCGCTGTGTCCTGTGGAAGGAGACTTGGCGACCTGCTTTTTGGTTTTCTTGCTTGCGCAATGGGGATCACGGCCCCTTCTGCAGCCATTATGAAATCACAGATTTGAACCACCCCCCCCCCCCCAGGAAGGCTGGAGGCTGTAGAGTGTGCCAGCCGCACAGCTGTCTTAAGAGTTGGCCGAGGCCCTGAGACCCTGCTGACTGCTCAACACCTGGGAGCCCCCATGTCCTTGTCTGTCCGGTGAGGTGCTCGTGACCTCTCCACAGAGGCTGGTCCACGCATTCAAGGGGACAATGTATGTTGAGCGCTTAACGTCAGGTCAGTCGAGAGGACACTGGGTCAGGGGCTGTGATGCTGGAGCCCCGGGCTCCGAGGAGAGAGGACACCGCAAGCATCGGAAGCTAACTGAGTCCATCCCTGACCCATGTTCTCCGCTCTTTGCTATTTTAAGTAGGAAAGATGGGGGGTGGGGGGAGATGTGGAGACATAGTCGCACACATTTCTATAGCTGATGATTCAAACCCACAAACTGTGCACGCCCATGTAGCAGCAGAGTTTATACGAAACACAAAAGAGAACTCAATATCAGCGTGAATCACAAACAAAAGACAAGGAAGGAATCCACTACTGATGTTCGTGGGCACTCAGATAGGAAACTGCAGACAGGGTGCCTGTTCTAAGTGAAATCGAGCGTGTAGCGTTTCCTGGCCAATGTCCTCTGTCCCCCCAGCACACCTGGGTCCACTCCATCCCGGAGCAGCTGCAGGACGAACACGCCTGACCAGAGTGAAGACCCATCTCAAGGCTCTCCTCAGATTAAAACGAGATTCCATTAATCCCCTTGTCATTCAGCAATTTTTTCCCTATAAATTCTTATTTCTGCATGTTTTATTTAAATCTAGAAATACATTTAACTTTACTCTCATAATGGGAACAGATTTGTCATTAAATCCTCTGAAAGTAAGAATACTGTGAATAAAATATAATAGTATTTCTATTAGGAGTAATTTTTCCCATAAGCCCCTGAGCAACAAATCCTAAAGAACAATTATCGAGAGACAGACTCCGGCGAGAATAAATGTCACATGTGTGATATAGGACGCGCTGCACAGCGTCTTTTCAGGTTCTCTCTGATGAGCTGTGTTCCCTATAATTAGTCCTTGGAAAGCAGGGGTTTTAACGGCCAAAGGATTATGCATCTGATTACATAAATCTCAGCTACAAGAATAGTCAACCTCATCTTTCTTTCAAATTCAGCCTGTTTCGACCCAGTGGGACTTTTGGTGACTAGCACCGGTACCTAAGACAACCCAAAATAAGCCACCACTGAAGAACTTGAAGTATGAAAACAATACTGCATGGTATTTCCCAAAGTGCATGAGGAGGCATTCCTCTTAATGACTTCTAGATAATCACACACCGGTTCCCTGACATTTTGGCTTGGATAGAATCAGAGAAGCTTAAAATTAAAATGGAAGGAAGCCTGGGTGGCACAGCTGGTTGAGTGTCTGACTCCTCGTTTCAGCTCAGGTCATAATCTCATGGTTCGTGCGTTCGAGCCCCACATCGGGCTCTGCACCGGTGGCACAGAGCCTGCTTGGGATTCTCTCTCTCCCTCTCTATCTGCCTGTCCCCTGTTCACACTCTGTCTCTCTCTCTCTCTCAAAATAAATAAATAAACCTTAAAAGAAATAATTAAATTAAATTAAATTAAATTAAATTAAATTAAATTAAAATGGAGCTCAGAGTCAGCTGGTCAGCATTGAACGCAATTCAAACACTCCCCTCTCCAGTGCCAATCATTGTACATACCTTCTGTTGGCAACACTCAGGGCACACCCTTGAGAAGAGAAGGGAGCCACTGGAATTCCCTTCAATCACAACACTCAGGCCAATATATTCACGGCATCAATTACACGAGTTTCCACAAACACTTCTCTTTTCCTTTTTAGAAAAGTGATTGAGATATATTTGTACCTTTTGAATCAAATTTCTGATTTTATGGAAGGCATAAAAGGTTCCTGGATGTTTTCCTCACTTCTTTGGGGATAAGAGGAAGGAGGCAGGGTGGAGCGTATCTGAAAAGTTGTTGTTGCTTCTCACTTAGAATTAAAATCAACATCTGATCTGGACATAAGAGTTTTAAGAGCTCTACTTGAACAGGCATGGTTTCTAAATATAATTTTATACATTCAGAATCTAAATTATGCCTCTCTCAATATAGAAAAAATAAATAAATAAACAAATACATACATACATCCATACATACATACATTTAGATTGAGAGATCTCATTTACTGAATGGAGCTTTTTGTCCGAAAACAAAATGCCAGTTAATATACTGCCATTTGAGTAGAGTGTGAGTAGAAACTGAAAGGGAGTTACACATTTTTACGAGTTTAGCTGTTGAAATTGTTAGGCTTCATGGTGAAAAGCTAAGAAACTCTTTTTCAGAAGTATATACTTAATCTCTAAATAGTGTATGTACTTAATCTCTAAATCGTGGCCACCTCAAACAAGTTTAGAAGAATGTAAAAAAAGAAAAGAGAGAGAGTGAAAGAGAAAAGAAAATATATTGTGGTCTGTGCGAAGTTTTATTACTGGGTAGGACACGTAATAATATCATCTTGAGCGTCCAATTCCAGGTACAAAACATACTTTCTAAGTGTGGTCAAGAATGAATTTGGCTTTAGCCTCCATGTGAAATCTACCAGAAGGTGCGGAGCTGTTCACAGAGACTATATGGACGATATTTTGTATGCTATAGTCAATAAGTATAAAGTCCGTGCTTCAGAGAGACAGGAAGCATGGGAATTGTTGCGTTTTTTCTCCTTTTAAGTTAATACTTGGATAAAAAATTGTATTAATTTTACCCTCCTTTATTTTTTTCTGGATAAAGGGCTTCAAGTCCCATAACAGAAATGATACTCAAAACTGCCATTTATGTGGATTCAGTCACTGGTGAAGAAATGTGACCATTTTTGATCAATTTGTATTTGACACTTACTTTGACAATAAAGCATGTCCCAAACTGTGCAGAATTGGAGAATACTGAAGCTCACCGTGAAGAGATCACACCCACAAGGGTGGCGATGATAAGAAAGAAAGAAAGAAAGAAAGAAAGAAAGAAAGAAAGAAAGAAGGAAAGAAAGAAAGAAAGAGGATCATAAATGTTAGCAAAGATGTACAGAAGTGGGAGCCCTTATACACTCCTGGCAGGAATGTAAAGTAGTGCAGCTTCTTTGGAATGAATCCGGAGGGTTTTCAGGTGGTTAAACGTGCAATTACCATGATATGGAGCAGAGTGACTGACACCCAGGTACATATGCAAGAGGGAAAATGCCCACAAAAAAGGTGTACACGAATATCTATACCAGCATGATTCACAGTAGCCAAAAGGTGGAAACAACCCAAATGTTCATCAACACATGAACAGATAACTAAAATATAGCCAATACATACAATTAAATACTACTCAGCCTTTAAAAGGAAGGAAATCCTGATACACGCTTCGACCTAGATGAACCTTGAAGGCCTTATGCTCAGTGAAACAAGCCAGTCCAGAAAGACAAAACGTGATACGATCCCGCTTCTATAAGGCACCTGGAAGAGACAAATGCAGGGATAGAAAGCAGAGTGGTGGTTTCCAGGGGCTGTGGGGGGCAGGCTGGGGAGGTTGTGTTCAATGGGTACAGAGCTTCAACTGGGGAAGATCAAAAGGTTCTGGAAGGTACAGTGGGGAAGGGTTGCATTGTGCATTGTGAAAGTAATGCCAATTAATTATATGATTAAAACGGTGAATTTTGTGTGATGCATATTGTATCCCAATTTAAAAAAGGAAGAACATACAGCTTCATTAGATATAACAGTTGTAACCTTAGTAGATTTACAGATCTTAATTTGGATTCATTGTAGTTACAAAAATGTTGATGGGGAAAAAACCCTAGTGAAGGATTGATGCATACTCCCACATGGAGGAACCTTGAACACATGAGTGAAAGTCAGCCCTGAGGACTGCATATTATAGGAGTCCATTGATACGAACTTCCCCAGAAAAGACAAATCCATAGAGACAGAAAGCGGACGAGCTATTGCCTCTGGCTGGGGAGGGACAGAAGGATAACTAAGGGAAGCAGCTATTTTCAGAGTATTCTTTTCAGAGTAACGAAAGAACTCTAAAATGAATTGTGGGAGATGAATGTCCAACTCTGTGAGTACATTAAAAACCATTGAATTGAATGCTTTAAAGTGGTGAATTGGGTGGTAGGTATCTCAAAGCTATTTTTCAGAAAGAATACAGGAACTCTGGAAATACACGGAAGCCATCGACATCTACTTTCCCACAGCCATTCCAAACAGAAATATAATGAGAGTTCAAATCCATAAGCAGCACGATCAGTTATTTCTTGCCATAATAATGCTGTCAACCTTCGAGTTCAATGGCACCCACTGCCACACTGAGCTCCCTACTCTCAGGGCCACGGTCAGCTTGGCATAGCTGTCTTGGGGACGCTGGCCAATCTGGGCTGATCTAGAATGGGCCCGTCTGGGATGACTCACTTTCGTCTCACCACGGGGCCAACAGACCCAGGCAGCCCTTACAATGGTGGTGCAGAAGCAAGAGAAGAAATGGGACAGAGGCAAGGCTGTCCCAAGCCTCTTCAGGTGTCATGTTGGCCTAACTCCGAATCCGGGACCAGGAGAGCAGATTCTGCATCATCTTTATTTCCTGCCCACTTCCACATACTATCATATCAGAAACTTGGGGGCATCTTGGGTTTTCCCCCCAGTTTAATCTTGATTTAAATAATGGAAACCTTTAACATTTTTGTAATTCAGCTTGATAATGACTGCATAATTCAAGTAGATTTAAAAGCAAATAGAATCGGGGCGCCTGGGTGTCTCAGTCGGTTAAGCGTCCGACTTCGGCTCAGGTCATGATCTCACGGTTCTGTGGGTTCAAGCCCCGCATCAGGCTCTATGCTGACAGCTCAAGCCTGGAGCCTGCTTCAGATTCTGTGTCCCCCTCTCTCTCTCTGCCCCTCCCCCCCCAAAATGAATAAATGTTAAAAAATTTAAAAAACAATAAATAAAAGCAAATAGAATCTAATTTGTAACAGCACATTCTGACATAAACGCCACCGGACAATATTGTGTGGGTCGGGAGCCTTGACTGTGTCTGGTATCTTCTCTGTAAAGCATCTTTGTAGCAGACATCTTGGCGGGAAGTATTTTTACCATGGAGCATTTTGGCTGTGTCACTTAGCGGCGAGGCAATTTTGCCATAAAAAATTTAAAGAGATAAAAAAAAATAACTGGCTGACAGCATGATTTCATTTTTCCATTGACATGAAACTCTCATTTTTACAACCTATAAATCTTAGCCCTCATAACGGTGCACACAGTGGCATGGATTTGAACCCGCATTTCCAATAGAACTTTGAAATGTTCATCAATGAACTTGTTGACAGTATGCCAAGAAAATAACAGTGCGAAGGCCTTCACAACATGCCAGCAAACTCAGTTACAAGTATGCATCCTAGTATTTGGAAATGGATACCCCTCTTAAGGAAGGAAAGAATTTTAGTGAAAAAGAAAGGAAAAAGTGTGATGCCAAATGAGGAGACAACTTAAGCAAAAAAAAAAAATATATATATATATATATATGTATATATATATGATACTCCGAACGAAGTCTTTAAAGATAAGTGTTTAAGTACAATCCACAAAATCCATTATTTTCACAGTGATACCATGAATCTACACACCTTAAATGCATTCAAATATTTCGTGCTTCTCAATAAAGCCTTTTAAATGTCGTTATCAATTTTTCAATGTTTCATTGTGTCCCTTTTAAGGAGTGCCTCTCCTTAGAATTTTTTCGTGATTTTAGCTTTTAGGCAAAATCACCTCATGGCCAATTAGGAATGTGGCAAAAGCGTTTGTGGCAAAAATGCTTGTAGCAAAGATGCTTACGGCCAGACTACGGAGAAGCCGGCTTGATGACTTGCCTTTTAATTATAGGAAATTTTAGCTTTTCCAAAGATAACTACTTTTTAAAGTGCCTTTCTAAATATTCTTGTCTTATCACTAAAATTCACGCCTGTATGCACAAGTCTAACTGGTCTAGGAAAATGGCCACGCCAACCCTCCCACACACACCCCTGCAGCTCTAGACTGTGGAGAAAAAGTGCTATCTCATTGATGTAACAGATGAGAACTCTTTCTTTACCTTCTTTAACCGGACTAGGTTCATTTTGTTTGTGTGGTAATTACACTGTGATGTTTTTCTGCATCTTGTTCTGAATTAAAGTTTTAGATTTGCGCTTTTTGTTTCCAGAGTGGCTTCATATGTGGAAAGTGAAATCCTATTTTTTGCCTGTCAGTCCCAAACGACTTTGAATCCTAAATGGGTCTCAGTGGTCAGCCTTTAAGACCTCCTTTTTTGTTGTTACATTTTCTGCATGATGGACTGTATCAGTTACATGAATTATGTAGCAAATGCCCACCTTACAGTCTTGGGTATACTTTTCATCCACAGGCAAGGGTCCGAAGAAAGAAATGATTGTATCATTAGATTTTTTTTTTTTTAAGTTGCGGCTGTGGTTGATTTTATAGGGAGTGATTTAAAAGTGGTGGCTCCAGGTAGGAATCTGAAGCCGATCCTTTATTTGGAGGCTTAAGTAATTGTACCTGCCAGGAAATAGACCAGAGCTCTGCCTCTCCCTCACCTCCACATTCCGTGTGTTCCAATTACCAGGAAGGTTAATGGTGCTGAACAGAGGTATGAAGGCGTTTTTCATTACCTGCAGCGTCAGGAAGCCCGCCCCCCCAAGCCCATTTGCCTTCCCTTGGTGTTTATGGGGAAAGACAGTGTTCTCTCACACGCCAGAGAACATGAGAACTGACTTCTCACAGCCGAGCACAACTTGGCCCACATTTTCTGGAAAACAATTTTGTCCCTTTCAGAGCCAGCCTGGAATGCACTGGGAACTGGGATCCAAAGCCAAATGGCCTTTAAGAAGAGTGATGACATTCCTTCATCTCAGGAAATCAGCAAACTGTCGTCTACCACCACACTCTTCTAAATTTTATCCCCAATAAATTGTTTCCTAATCGGGCACATACAATGTAGATGAGTAGAGTTTTTCTTTGAATTTTTTTATACTGAATTAACAACGAAAACGGGCATATAAAGACCAATGGACAATAATGGGCACACGTGCAAAGGCACTGACCTGTGCTCTGTGGAGTCTCTCATCACTTACCTGTAGCACATCCTGATGTCCCCAGCCTTAAAGTTTAAAGCTTGTCCTTTGTGACCTCTTTTCTTGAAATACCATCCTCCGTGCAGACTCCATCAGGATTAACCTTCTATGGGAACAATAGTTGCCTGTGAGCAGGGCAGGTTTTCAGGGAATGAAATGAACTTCTGTCGCCACCAAATCTCCCTTGTTTGCTACACACTTGCTAATATTTAGCATAAGACAAAAACCTTGTATCCTTTTCCACATTATTGTTTGAAACATGCAGCAAAGGCCTTTGTAAGGTCGACAATGTTGCTTTAAATTCTCCCTCATCTGATCCCTACGCTTTGACCTGGGGAAGGACATCAAGCCCCAAGAAAGGGCAACATATGTAAAGAAAAGATAGAAGGAACAAGGTTTGCCAAGATAAATTATAGCAAGCCCGGATGAATTTGAATGTCAGAGAACATGTAGTTTGGGGGACACATCTATACTGAACAAATATAACTCTGGCAAGTCTCCATTAGGGTGCAATACAGACGTGGGGGGTGATTTTAAAAAAGGGCATGGAAGGTATCAAAAATGAACACGATATTTCACTGTTTTGTCTAGGGCAAGGGTCAACGAACTCTGGCCTAAGGGCCAAAATCTGTTTTAAAGAAAGCTTAACTGAGACTCAGCCACACCCATTCACTGGATACAGTCCAAGTCTACTCCCACTCAACAGAGTTCAGTAGTTGCAAGAGATACCATATACCCGTGGAGCCTAAAATATATACCATCTGACCTTTTATGGAAAAGGTGGACCAAACTTTTGTCCCAGGTAAATTCCTGAAATGACAGTTGCCATCATAAATACTTGCAATTTTCATCTCTGATGAAATGCTTCTTTCCGAAAACATGCCCTTAGTTATAAAGCTGAAACTATGTAGGATATTAAACAGATGATATTATCTTACTCATCCGAATTAAACATAAGACGATCATGTTACTTTAAGAAAGATAAAATGAGCTTTGAGAAATTATTTTCGATGTCAACATTTGTGTTTCGGAACTCCAGACAGCCTCACGGCAGACTTTAATCCCTCAACACAATGAAGCAGAGAATATTATGGAAGATTCAGGACCATCACATCCACCCACCAACGAGATCTCCCATCTTCAGCAGAACATTTCCTACCTGATGTGGTTCAAAGTGGCTTCAAGAAGCAATTGTTTTATTCTCATGTGGGTAACTCGGCTTCTGGAAGAATGGGGGAATTGTAGAATTAATCTCCAAGTAGTAAGAGGAAAGGTTGGGCTTACGAAGTCTGTAATGTGACAGTGAGTAGCTGGAAGGAAGCCTTCACTTAGAAAGTGGGATTTTTTTCCTCAGGGAACCAACACATGGCTGGTGCCCTGGACTGAAGCCACTTGGGGGGTGGGCAACAGAAAAGAAGTCTGGGGACCAAAGTCACCCCCATTTGCTGACTCAGATGGCAAGTGGAAACAAGATAAAGTTCAACCAACTCAAGGTTTGAAAATCTAGTCTGCAAATAAAAATCAAAGGGGAAAACTCTGTTTCTTTTTTATTTTTAATGTTTTATTTATTTCTGAGAGAGAGAGAGAGATAGCATGAGCAGGGGACGGTGATAGGGAGAAGGAGACACAGAACCCAAAACAGGCTCCAGGCTGTCAGCACAGAGCCCGACACGGGGCTTGAACCCACGACGGTGAGATCATGACCTGAGCTGAAGTCGGACGCCCAACTGACTGAGCCACCCAGATGCCCCGAAAATTCTATTTCTAATCTACCTGTAAGATGTATGCATTTAATTCTCAGATCATGAAGTGTCAGAGGAGGAGAGACACCTCAGGGCGCATCAGCTGTCAGGATTCCCTGACTCCACAGCAAAGCGGTGACGGAGAAGGAGGGAATCCAGACCGCCGCCAGCGGCCCGGCCAGAGACTGGGGAACACACCTGAAGGGATTCCCTGGCGTGCACGGTAACCAGCCCGCATGCAAATGCGTCCTCCAGCCCATGACCTACATAGTGTACGAGAACAAGGAAGACATAAAGAACCCGGCTGGCTGGCATTGAGGAGAGAGGACCAGATCAGTGTCGGGAGACTTGAGGCACGTGAGTCTCTGTGCGCAGAGCCAGTAGAGTCCAGAAGCCAGGACACGCCACCTTGGTGCTCGGCCCCTCATCAGGACCCCAGGAACGTGTCCCCACACTTCTAGAGGGAAGGTAAAATCACCTATATTTTATTTAAACACTTCATGGAAAACGGCCAGGGCCAGTAACAGAATGATAATTCAATAAATGCACATTACTAGTAATAGAAATAACTCTAAGAATCTCTTAAGAACGTGTTTAATAACCTAATGCATTTTGGGTCACCCATTTCTATTATCTTTTAAAAATTTTTTAACATTTATTTTTGAAAGAGAGAGAGAGAGACAGAGACAGAGCACAGGCAGGGGAGGGGCAGAGAGAGAGGGAGACACAGAGTCTGAAGCAGCTCCAGGCTCTGAGCTGTCAGCACAGAGCCCCATGCGGGGCTCAAACCCACAAACCTCGGGATCATGACCTGAGCAGAAGTCAGACACTTAACTAACTGAGCCACCCAGGCACCTCTCTCTCTCTCTCTCTCTCTCTCTCTCTCTTAATGTTTATTTATTTTTGAGAAAGAGAAAGAGGGGTAGGGACAAAGCGAGAAAGGAACAGAGGATCCAAAGCAGGCTCTGCACTGTGGGTCCCCCATTTCTACTCCAAGGATTTAATCTACTGTGGCCCCTAACCTGTAGTCTATGTTACATTTGCCAGGACATGTCAGGATGAAATTAGCTTTCTAGTCCCGTAGTTCCTTGTTGTAGTGTTACAGAAGGATGCTTCTCAGGAGTTTATTCATACTTTTTGTATGAATAAACAATTAAACTAAGAAACATTCCTATGAAAATTCATATTAAATATTAAAGCAAGAGCAATTCTAATTTACAAATAAAAGAACTTCAATTATAAGTGAAAAGCTGACTCCGGTGCTCTTAAGCCGCTATCGGATCTTCTCACAACAAAATTTTAAGTTGTGATAGAAACATTCCTTGTGGAAATTGCACCTGACAAAAAGAACTCTAATTAAACCTAACATCTCTCATCTAAACACATTCCTAAATAATTACTGTGATGTGAGATGGGGAAATTATCCGATGGGATTGGAATTTGTCAGCAGGTAATCTCTCAGTGAAGCGCGCCTAAGTTAATTAAACCTCTAGCAGTAAGCGAGGTGGCCATCTCGACAGAATGGAAGCAGTAGTCAGATGCAGCCCTTGTGGGAGCACATTTACAGGGCTTGGAATCTGAACTCAAATGGTTTCAGCTGGGTTTTGCAAGATGGAGATCTTGGCTGCGCTTGGGAAAATCTTATGGCATGAGAATGATGATTTTGAGGCTCATTATGAGGGACAGAGGCAGTTCCGGAGAGGAAAGACGGCATTTGCAAGACCTACTGCAGGAGGGATTTGGTTCTTGCATCACTGTTTTTAATGAACTTTCATTCATTCTTCCTACTTTATACAAAAGTTAGCTCGAGATGGATCATAGACCTAAATATAAAACCAAGAACAATACTCCTTCTAGAAGAAAATATAGGAGAAAGTTTCTGTGACCTTGGATTAGGCAAATATTTCTTAGCTAGGATGCCAAAATCACAATATGTAAAAGAAAAATCAGTGAACTGGATTTTATCAAGATAAAAACGCCGACTCTTTGAAAGAAGCATTCACAGTTCATATTTTTATGAACTATTTGTATTTCATGGAATTGGAAGCCATGGACTGGTTTAAAAACATATTTGCAGGTAACAGATTTTATTTAAAAATTGTTGTATAAATAACTCTTAAAACTCAATAAGAAAAATCTAAACAGACCGATTTCTGGTCAGGAGATTAAATAAGTAATCAAAAACCTCCCAACACCAACCACAAAAATTCCAGGATCAGATAGCTTCACTGGCGAATTAAACCAAACCTTCAAAGAAGAAATAATGCCAATCCCCAAATACCTTCAAAAACTAGAAAAGTAGGGAACACCCCCCAATTCATTATAAAAAAAATCCCTGATACCAAAACCAGGAAAGGATGTAAAAAAAAAAAAATTAGAGGTCAATATCCCTGATGAATACAGGCAAAAATATCCCCAACATAATAGGAACACACCAAACTGAACAATACATTACAAGGATCATACACCATGACAAGTGGCGTTTACTCCAGGGATACAATGATGGTCTGGGATCTGCAAATCAATCCATGTGACACACCACAGTGACAAAATGGTGGATAAAAATCATTTATTCATCCAATAGATGCAGAAAAAATTTAAAAAATTGGACAGAAGTCGACATCCATTCATAATACAGACTGTCAACAAAGTGGGTATTGAAGGAATGGACCTCATTTAACCCCAGATAACGTTATACTTCATGGTGGGAATCCAAAAGCTTTTCCCCTTAGATTGGGAACAAAATAAGGATGCCTCTTCTTATCACTTTTATTGAACATAGTATTGGAGGCCTGACTACAGCAGTTAAGCAAGAAAAAGAAATTAAAAGCAACCAAATTGGAAAGGAAAAAGTCAAATTGTCACTGTTTGCAGATGCTATGATTTTATATTTTTAAAAGAGCCTAAAGGCTCCACCAAAAACCTGTTAGAGCTAATAAATGAACTCAGTAAAGCTGTAAGACACAAAATCAATATACAAAACTCTGTTCTGTTTCTATACACTAAGAACAAACTAGCAAAAAGAGAAATTAAGAAAACAATTCCAGTTAAAATTACATCAAAAATAATAACATTCCTAAGAATAGATTTAACCGAGGAGGTAAAACACCCATACACTAAAAACTACAAAACATTCATGAAAGAAGTTGAAAAGGAAACAAATAATAAAATAAATAAATAATACAAGTTTTCCCACACTCATGATTGCAAGAATTAATGTTGTTAAAATGTCCATACTACTCAAAATGATCTAGAGATTCAAGGAAATCTCTATCAAAATTCCAGTTACATCTTTCACAGAAATAGAACCAAAAAAATCCTAAGATGTATATGGAAACACAAAAGACCCTGAAGAGACCAAGAAATCTTGAGAAAGAACAAAGCTGGAGGCATCTTGCTCCCTGATTTCTAGGTGTATTCCAAAGCAAGAGTGATCAAATTTGTAGGGTACTGGCATAAAAACAGACACATAGATCAATGGAACAGAACAGAGATTCCAGAAATAAATCCATACACATAGAGTCAATTAATTCATGATGAAAGAATCAAGAATGTATTATAGGAAAAAGACAGTCTCTTCAATAAATGGCGTTGAAAAAGAGCCACATCCCAAAGAATGACACTGGCCTACTATCCTATACCATACACAACAACAAACCCTAAATGGATTAAAGACTAGAAAGAAGGACTTACAACCATAAAAATCCTAGAAGAAAACATGGATGGTGAGCTCCTTAACATCAGTCATTGCAATGATTTTTGAGGTCTGATACCAAAAATCAATGGCAATAGAAGCAAAAATAAATATGTGGGAATACATCAAACTAAAAAGCTTCTTGCACAGCAAATGGAACCATCAACAAATAAAAAGGCAAGCTATGGGATGGAAGAAAATATTTGCAAATCTTATACCTGATAAGGGATTAAGAGCCAAAATATATAAAGAACTCTACAATTCAATGGCAAAAAAGCAAACAGTTCAACCTAAAAATAGGTAGAACTTGGGAGCCTGGGTGGCACAGTCAGTTAAGCATCCGACTCTTGATTTCGGCTCAAGTCATGAGCCCAGGCTCATGGGATCAAGCCCCATATCAGGCTCTGTGATGAGCATGGAGCTTGCTTAGGATTCTCTCTCTCTCTCTCTCTCTCTCTCTCTTTCTGCCCCTCTCTCCCACTTGTGTTCTCTCTCAAATTAAAAAAAAAAAAAAGGGAAGATATAAACAGACATTTTTCCAAAGAAGATATACAGATGGCCAACAGACACATGAAAGATACTCAGCATCACTCATCACCAGGGAAATGCAAATCAAAACCACAATATCACCTTGCACCTGTTAAAATGGCTCTTGTCAAAAAGACAAGAAGTAACAAGTGTTGATGCAGATGTCCAGTGAAGGTAACACTCATGCACTGTTTGTGGAAATGTAAATTAATGCAAAATACTGTGGAAAACAGTGTGGAAGTTCCTCATAAAATTAAAAATCAAACTACCATATGATCCAGCAATTCTACTTCTGGATATATATCCAAACAAAACACACTAATTCAGAAAGATATATTGACTGCAGCACTATTTACACTAGCCAAGATGTAGGAACGACCTAAATGTCAATCCACAAATGAATGGTTCAAAGAATATGTGTGCTTGAGTAATGGGGGCGGGGGGGTTGGTGGTACACACATACACACTGGAATAGTCCTCAGCCATAAAAAGAATGAGATCTTGCCACTTGTGACAACAGGAATAAACCTGGAGGACGCTATGCTAACATAAAATAAATCAGGCAAATATTGAATAATCTCACTTAAATGTGGAATCTAAAAACAAAACAAAAAACTGAGCTCATAGATACAAGGAACAGGTTGGCAGGTACCAGAGTGGGGGATTGGTCAGATGGTGGGCAGGATGGGGACAAATAGGTAAAAGGGGTCAAATGAAATAAACTTCCAGTTATAAAATAAGTAGGTCCTGGGCATGTCAGGTACAACATGGTGACAAGAGTTGATAATGCTCTATTGTATATTTGAAAGTTACTAAGAGAGCAAATCTTAAAAGTTCTCATCCCAAGAAGAAAAATTATATATGGTGCAGGTGCTAAGCAGCCCTAGTGTATAATGAGCCTGCAGTGTATACAAATACTGAGTCATTAGGTTATACATCTGAAGCTAATATAATGTTCTAGGATATCAATTACACTTCACTAAAAAATAATAATCAATGCAACCTTTTAAAAAATGGGCAAAGAATTTGAATAGACTCCTCACCAGGGATAGATACAATGCAAATTTGCACAGGAAAAGAGGCTCTGAGTCACAGTTATTAGAGAAATGTAAATAAAATTCACAATGGAATTATTCTACATACTTATTAGAATGGCTAAAATTAAAAAGACAGAGATGATAGCAATTTTATTTTTATTTGGAATAACCCTGAACTGGAAACTGTACAATATCTATCTATTGATATTGATAGGTGAAATACGTATCAATAAATAAATGGTGATGTATCCATACAGAATATACAACAATAAAAATAAATGCATTATAGATAAGTATAAGAAGTTAGATGAATCACAGAATAATTACAAACAGTAAAAGAAACTGGGGGAAAAAGTAACATATATTTTGTGAACTGGGTATGAAATTCTAAATTTTTTTAAAGTTTATTTTCACGGAGAGACAGAGAGAGACAGAGCATGATCATGGGAGGGGCAGACAGAGGGGGAGACACAGAGTCTGAAGCAGCTCCAGGCTCTGAGCCAGCTGTCAGCACAGAGCTGGATACGGGGCTCGAACTTATGGAATGACCTGAGCCGAAGTCGGACGCTCAACTGACTGAGCCACCCAGGCGCCCCTGAAATTCTATATGTAACACAAACTTCTATATAGTGGCAGAAAGTAGATCAGTCATGGTTGATTGATAAAGCTGACAAGAAAAGTTTATAAATGAGTAAGAAAAGTCTTCGGGGGAGACAGATATATGTTCATTACCTAGATTGTGAAGGTGGGTCATGGGTGTATACATATCCCAAAAGTGACCAAATTATACACTTGAAAATAGTTTATTTCATATAGATTATACCTCCATAAAGTTGTTTAAAAAGAAAAATATTCCTATAAAAAGAGAATGTAAAAATATTAGTTAATGAGTATTATTATTTTTACTGAGTTAGAATTCTCAAAGGCACTTTGTTAAATGGTAGTTTTTCAGTGAAATGTTCTAAAGTGTTCTCTTTGGTGTTAAAAGAAAAAAATCAACTCCTAAGACACATTTCAAGGGATCAGATAACACATTCCACTTGTTCTTTCTGTGAGATGCTGTTCCACCATTAAACACACATCCACCCAATAAAAGTATAGAAAAGACGTACTACAGTCCAAAAATGCCCTAAAGAATGCTCAGCCTCTCCGCCATCACCCCACCCCAGTGCGCTGGTGGGAAAGCTGTTCTGAAAAATGCACCTTACACTCGGAAAAACAAACCCCCATACTGAGGACAAAGTTTGTAGAAATCTAGCAATAAAATGAAAACAAGAAGCTCATTGGAATTAATAAGCCTATTGAGAAAGACCAATACAGGATCCAGGAACCTTTCCTCTTTGCAGGCAAGTGGTGGAATTAAAGCACAGAATTTAACTTCACTAATAAACCCTCAGAAAGGGTTCCTGAAAACAGAACAAAATTGGCCCTTCCTGTCCTGGACAGAAAGGCCTCCTCCACGTACTTGAAGGGGCTGAAGGATTAGTGAAGGCGATCAGGACATGCCACCCCAAAATACGCCACCTTCGCATCAAGTTTGCTTTGAGCTAAAGGCAACTGAAAATCAACAGATGCAGCAAGAACTCTTCCCTCCCCTTTTTCTTTGCCTAAAATCAGAGCTTCAATTTCCCTTAGGAAGGGGTGCCTGCCCCCAGGCAACCCGCCACCAGAGATAATCAGCACAGAGAGGAGTTCACATAAACAAATCTTACCAATATAACTCTTCTCAGTCATTCATTTCCCTCATAGATTTCCTACTCACTTTTCTACCATTTATCATCCGTTGAAGCCCGAGCCCCCTTTCCTTTGTTAAAAGGGGTATCTAAGCTCCACCACCACCACTGTCTGATTCTTTGATTTTTCACCTCTTTTCTGTGGACTCTCATCCAGAATAAAGTTTCAATAAAAAATGTTATGTCCTTTCTCCCATTAATCTGTATTTTGTTACTTTAAATTTGCGCTCCTCTGGGGACAAAGTCTAAGAGAAGGAAACGTAGGGGAAACGATGTTCTTCTCTGACATTAGCGAAAAAGGACAAAACGTGTTTTAGCGGTGAGAGAAGAATAAACTTGGGAGCTGATCGAATCCTCACGAGTCACATCAGCCTTGTGTCCTGAGCACCCCTCCTCGATGTCTGCGTCCTGCCTCTGCTTCCCATGACAGCCGGGAGAGCTACAGCGCCCAGGAACGTAATGTGCTCTCTGCAATGTGAGCCCTCTATACAGATATTATTTTAGAAACTACTTCCTTACTTCCCTTTAAATGTGTTTGAGGTAAAGCCATTAGTTCATGTTCTAAGCACGACAGAGGCTCAGCACACAGGGCAGACCCTTGAGAAAGCGCAACATGCCGTGGATTTCAGGTGCGATATCGATATCCACCCCAGGACTGTGTCAAAAAGCAGAAAACACTACTCTCCCTCGTACTGGCCAAGCGTGAGTAAAATACATCTTCCGGTGCTTCATTCTTTGCAGTGATGTGGTTCCCTGAGAACCTGTAAGATTTCACCAATACCATGCTTTCTAAGAGCAATTTCTGCTTTCACTCAGATTTATACCCAACATACCTGTAAAAACAAATTTTTTTTACATTTATTTATTTTTGAGAGACAGGGTGTGAGCAGGGGAGGGGCAGAGAGAGGGAGATACAGAATCTGAAATAGGCTCCAGGCTCTGAGCTAGCTGTCAGCACAGAGCCCAACGTGGGGCTCGAACCCACAAACTGTGAGATAGTGAGCCAAAGTTGGATGTTTAACCGACTGACCCACCCAGGTGACCCTCTTTTTTTTTTTTTTTTGTAAGTAATGTGAACTATTTCAAGATTCATTGTGACAGGGGGCAGCTTGATAATGTATCTGGGAATATCCTCCTCAGCAATATGTAGTCTCCCAGATATCTATTAGATAAGAAAGAGAAAAATCCTTGTACATTGGTGTTAAGAAAAATGATCCAGGGGCGCCTGGGTGGCTTAGTCGGTTAAGCGTCCGACTTTCGCTTAGGTCATGATCTCGCGGTTCGTGGGTTCGAGCCCCGCGTCGGGCTCTGTGCTGACTGCCAGCTCAGAGCCTGGAGCCTGTTTCAGTCTGTGACTCCCTCTCTTTCTGACCCTCCCCTGCTCACGCTGTCTCTCTCTCTCTCTCCTAGAAATAAATAAAAATATTAAAAAAAAAAAAAGAAAAATGATCCAAAAAACTTTGGGAAAAAAAAGCTAAAGAACCTTAGCTTGCTCTTTCGGGGCTGGGTTAGGGCTTGATTATCAGGTCAGCCTGAGGATTATCTGAATCTCCAGGCAGGTACCTTTGTTTCTTTACCTGACTTACAACTTAATATTGGGAATGGCCTATCTGAAAGGGTTGATGCCAACTTGCAGAAAAATGATACTTTTTAAAAATGTTTATTTATTTTGAGAGACAGGAGAGAATGCGAGCAGGGTAGCGGCAGAGAGAGGGAGAGAGAGGATCCCAAGTAGGCTCCTCCCCATCGGCACAGAGCCCTATGTGGGGCTCAATCCCAGGAACCGAGATCATGACCTGAACAGAAATCAAGAGTTGGATGCTTAACTGACTGAGCCCCCCCAGCGCCACAAAACGATTCTTGTCAGACAGCAACACAAACGAACTTTGTCCAGGGTGGGTACAAGTGATTCCTGTCTGAAAGGAAAGAGTATCTCCGAAGTTTATAATTTTAGCTGGTTTTCTCCCTAAAGTTAGTAATCCCTGGTAAGAATTCTCTTTTCCAGCTACTGTAAAGGCTTCTACTCCATCCAATTCTCTTGAACCCGTGTTATCATCATGCTGGTTCTTTTATTAATGAGCTAATTAAGTCTATGATATACACTCATTTTACATTTGCTTGAGAGTCGTGGGTTTAATTTTTGAAAATTTAACAAAGAGCGAAGGCGAGTCGCACTGCGTGCACCAGTCTGTAAGCTAAGGGAGTGGGGTATCCCTGCTCAGAGACACACACGGGAATACTGGGCCCTTTCAAAAATGTATGTCTGCACTCTTTCCCTGCTTTTATTTTGGTTCATAGGAGCTAAGATTTCACAGTATCTAGTAAACATGTTAAGTTTAGGGGCGCCTGAGGGGCTCAGTCAGTTGAGGGTCCCACACTTGATTTCGGCTCAGGTCATGACCCCAGGGTCGTGGGATGAAGCCCTGTGTCGGGCTCTGTGCTAAGCGTGGGGCATGTCTAGGTCCTCTCCCTTTCTTCCGTTGCCCCTCTCCCCTGCTCACGTGCACTCTCTCTCTCTGTCTTGAATAAAAAATAAAAAATAAATATGCTAAGTTTCTCTGTTAAAAACACGCAGGGTCACATTTGTTCTGGACCATGCCGTCTCTCTTAGTTAATGCCTAACACTCTGTGCATGAATCTGATAATAAGCTCTCATCTGAAGCTGACATGCATTCTAGAAAATTAGAACCATACTTCCTGAATGCTGGAACAGCCTCATGACATCCCCTCCCTGCTCTGGCTGTTCCCACTGTCTGCTGGAGACAGAACCAGTCTCCCCTCTGGCTCTCCGGCTTTCCTGGGAAGGCTGCTCGTGTATCTCTGCTTCTCTCGTTCCCTCACCATAGTTGTCCCCCCCTCCCCCCCCCGCCCACCAAGTCTCACCATCCTTCTTTAAAAGGGCTATTTCCCTTACAATCAATTTCATTGCAATTACTCTGATTGGTGGATATTGGCACCGTCCCACTATAAAAAGAATGAATCAAATATCTGACCTGGTGGGTGGGAATCAGTTCTGCTCTTACGAGCAAAGGAAAGCTGAGACAAGACCGATTTTGTCACCGTCCTGGTGAAGTTTGTACATGTAAACTATTCTGTGTCCCCTCACCGCTCAGTACTTGCCTATCTGAGAAACTGAATTTTAAATTAACAAAGATTCTGGGTTATTCAAGTCAAAGGATACATTCTACTTAGTATTATGTACCAGAACACGTGCTGAACTTGGTCTGGAGATGAAGAAGGCATCCCAGCGGTGCTCAAGAAGGCCCCCATCCAGGGGATTCACAGACATACACGCAGAACATAGAGGATCTAAGTATCTCTGATAAGTATTAGAGAGGTACAGACCAGACAGAAATAGGGCATGATTGGGGAGAAATACTTCCGAGGCTTTCAAGGGGTAGGAAATTTTAACTGGGCTTTCTGCAATTAATTAAAGTAGGGTAAGTCAAAATCAGCGTGGAGAGAAAGGTTACCCAGGTGAGGAAGCAACCTGTTCAAGAAGGAACAGCCTGTTTCTTTTCCATGCCCCTAAAAATGTCACCATCACTAGCAGTTGTTAGTTAGATATGATCTTACTCAAAAGACAGTTTTACTAAAATATATATATATATATAGACCGAGGCTATATTTAAACTAGATTCCCTCAAACACCATATCACCTTTTTGATTTTGATTTTGATCACAAGGAGCATTTTCAAATGGGTGCCTGTTTAAGGACACACAATAAAAACAATGATTTCTCTGATTTCCAGGCAACCTTCTCTCTCCTCCCAGCCTCCTTCCAAGCCCAACACCATCTGAGAAATGTCACCCACGGACCGCGAGGGCCTGGACAGGAGACTGTGGGTCCCCAAGGAGGCGCCGAGGGGAAGAGTCTCTTACCTTTCAAACACACGCATGAAGTATTTGACATTCTCTCTCATCTTCTCAGATTGCTTCCAAAATCACGAATCATTCATAAATAATGAAAATTCCAAAGGTCACCCAGAATCTTGATGACTGAAAGCCAAAAGAAATAGCCTGGAGTCCAAGTCTGCCCACAGACTGTAACCTTGGGCATTTGGCGGGTGAGATGAGAATGTTTGGGCAGGTGCAGGTCTGGAGCTCTGGGGAGAGGCTGCGGACGTAACACTGGGCGTCACCCCAGAGAACTGGATTACGGCCTTACCTGCTAAAGTCTATTGAAAGGTGCGGGATTATAGGAGGTGACCCAGAAAGGGCGTGTAAAGAGAAAACAGGAGAGTGCTTGGGGCGCAGGACGCATCCACAAGGTCACTGTTTACAGAAGGGCAGGGACAGAGGCTGCTGAGAAGGGCAGCTGGGGAAGACAGTCAGGAGAATACGGGACCCTGTAGACACGGAGAGACCGCCTCTCCACAGGTACCATGGCCAGAGTGTACGCAAACGCTGAACTCTGACCCCAAACTTGCAGCCCCTGCCTCGGAAGCCAACCCTTTCTTTAGAACAACTGGCGCAGGAAGGCAGCCTGCTGCAAGCCGGACTTGTAACTCCGTGAATACTACATGAAGCCAAATAATCACTTCTGGAACAATGAGGCCAAAACGGCCAGGACTTACCTAACAACTAGCAGCTTTCCCAGCTTCGGTCCCACTTCCCAACTTAGGACCCGCCAGAGAAAGCCAATGCGCTCCCTGAACACCAGTCCCCAGGATGTGCCCCTGCTAGTTAGGGCTTCCCCCAGGCCACTGGAATGAAGAGGGGGTGAGAAGGGGGAGCCCAGGAAGCTCAGTCGGTTGAGCGTCCAAGTCTTGATTTCGGCTCAGGTCACGATCTCACGGTTTCGTGGGTTCGAGCTCAGCATCGGGCTCTGAGCTGACAGTGCAGAGCCTGCTTGGGATTCTCTCTCCCTCTCTCTCTGCCTCTCCCCCACTCATGCCGTCTCTGTGTCTCTCAAAATAAGTAAATAAAAATAAAAAGAGGGGGCGAGAAAGTTGACCCAGCAAAACATGGGTGATTATTCTGTAAAAATTTTACTGAGAAAAAGGAAGAGAATTTGGACAGCAGAGGAGTGGAAATGGAGGGTTTTACAACGGGCTTTTCAAGAGCTCCTGGGCTGTGTCTGCGCCATGCTGGGAAGAGCCCGGTTCAGTGAGGCCAGAAGGAGCACAGCGAATTGGGGACAGGAGGTCAAGACGCGCTAGGGGGTGAGGGACCTCAGAACAGGCAAGGCTTATCTTTGACAGAAGGAGGGGACTTTATCCCCTGAAGAGGCACACAGTTGCCAGGAAGTAGGTGAGACTCGCGGAGAGAAGAGAGAATCCTTCCAAAGGCTTCTACTTTCTTACCGAGGTAGGGAGTAAAGCCACCGGCGGAGGGGAAGGAAGGGTGGTCGGTGGGAAGCTGTCCCAGACTCTGAGCAGCAGCCTGAGGGGAAGCGTCAGGCATCTGCGTCCTTGCAGGGACCAAAAGTGAGTCTGGAGAGTCCAGTGACTAGATTTGCTGCTGCTGCGGTGTCCGCAGGAAGGTTTCCGCTGGTGTCAGGTGGGGTTTGGTCTCGGGGGAGGCAAATGCTCGCAGCCAGGAAGGGCCTGAATTGTGGAGGGTCCGCGCATCGGGCCTGCCCCGTGCTAGAGTCTGACCCCAGCGAGGAGGGGACTCACGGCAAGAGTTGGCTGAAACCCGCCAAGAAGTGCTGGCTCTGGCTTCCCGGTGACCTCGAAAAACGTGGAGCGTGGAGCACCTGAGTGGCTCGGTCGGTTGACCCTGTCTGACTTCGGCTCGGGTCAGGATCTCATGGGCCGTGGGTTGGAGCCCTGCCTCAGGCTCTGCGCTGACAGCTCAGAGCCTGGAGCCTGCTTTGGATTCTGTGTCTCTCTCACTCTGTCCCTAACTGCGCTCATATTGTTACTCCCTGTCTCTCAAAAAAAANCTGTGTCTCTCTCACTCTGTCCCTAACTGCGCTCATATTGTTACTCCCTGTCTCTCAAAAAAAAAAAAAAAAAATATGAATAAAATGTTTGGAAAAGAAAAGAAAAGAAAAGAAAAGAAAAGAAAAGAAAAGAAAAGAAAAGAAAAGAAAAGAAAAGAAGAGAAAAATGTGGGTGGGCTGCTGAATTGAGCTGGAGGGACAGAAAATCCCTTGGCTGAGGTCTGGGCTGTTGCATAAGGGACGGTGATGGTCCAGCTCTGGGGCAGCGGGGGGGACGCGCAGGAAGTTGGTGGAGGTGAGCAGATCCGAGGCCCGGGAAGCCGCACAGCTACAAACACCTGCGTGTGTAGACCTCGCCAGCTGCGTAGCAGGTGTTGGCTTCCCAAACCCGGGGGTGTGGGAAATGTTAGGGCGTTTTATGTGTCTTTGTCTTCTGTAAATGCACTTAGGTGAGATTCCAGGCTCCGGAGGCAGGAAGATGAAACCCCAGCATCCTCGTCCCTCCTGCATCCAGAGTCACGGCAAGTCCCCAGCTGTCTCTGTGCTGGGTCCCCGCCTGTCCCATCCCCACGCAGCCCCTGCAGGTACACGCACCCGCCAACTCCTTCTGAGACCTTGTCGCCTTCTCGGGCACTGCTGCCCCGGCGACCCTTGCTCCTCTCTCTCTCTTACCCTCAAACAGCCAGAGTCGCTCCTGGACTGGCGTTGGCTTCCTGGCTTCAGGAAGCCTGGTGGAGAGCCGCGGGCAAGGAATCACGGAGCTGGGTTTCGAGAATAAAATGGGGGGGGGGGGAGATGTGGGCGGAAAAAGCAAGATTTAATGTTTCCATAAATTATTCTGGGAAAATTCCAAAATAGTAAGCGTATTCCAAAATGTAAATTGACATCTGTTGAAATAAGCAAGTAGGAGCGTCTCAAGTCTCATTATGACTTTTCAGATGCCTGTAAAAAATCTGAGCACACAATGGCTACATAATCAAATATTATTATTTATTTTATTTATTCCTTATTTTTAGTTCAAATGTCGTTAGAGGGCAATTTTCTTTCCTGCCGACAAATTAACAGAAGAAAACAAAAAGGAAATGTGATTTACTTTAGGCCCTGCATTTCACTTTAGGATTTCGAGGTAATTACAACATATCCATTCAATCAATGGAAGCCCCCCACCAAGGGCGGGGTGGGGGGGCAGGGGGCGGGGGTAAGGGAACAGGCAGCAGTCATTGTAATTACCAAAACAAAAGCTATTCTCATGGTGGTGTTTTTATTGGACCAAATAAAAATCCACAAGATCTAGAAACCGAAAGGCAATTTCATGCTCAGGAGGTGTCCGACTTCCCCCGTCCCCATCTTCATAGATTCCTGGGGTTAAAAATCACTCTTCTCTGTCCTTTATAAAGAATTGGGCTAAAATTGTGAATAAAAAGAATGCTGTCAGTACTCGATTGTGGATTGCACCTGTCAAAGAGGGCTCCTTTGGGGTTCCACCCGGCAGTGGTTTGGGGGATTCTGTAGGCCACCAGGGGCTCCGGGGCACCTCACCTACCACACACCCCGGCACCAGGATCATGACAGATGAGCCAATTATAACTGTGGGGTTTAAGTTGTGCCCCCGCTATCCTGGAAAATAAAAGCAAACATTGTGAAAATGCATGCGGCGCTGCATCAGAGCAAGGCTTTGCAAAGGAGATCAAGGTCACTACGGGGGCCCCTGAGCCGGGAGGCATCGGACAGACAGTCGGAGCCCTACAGACTCCGGTCCCATTCTGCCTGTGCTGCTTACAGTCGCTGGGTGAAACTCTTGGAAACTTAGCTTCCTTTTTATTAAAAGAATTGTAAGCATAGAGAGCAATCTAGATTCTCCTTTGACTGAATGCCTACTCTGTTCACCTCTAATCCCGCTGATCATTGGTTCTTGTGTTGGCCTGATTTTGTTAACTTAATTTTATTTATTTGAATAGATTTTTTAACAAATTATATTTTAATGACTGTTAAAATATTCATAGATGGGTGCCTGGGCGGCTCAGTCGGTTGAGCATCCGACTCTTAGTTTTGGCTCAGGTCACGATCTCGTGGTTCACAGGATCTAGCTCCACATCGGGCTCTGCGCTGACAGCTCAGAGCTCGGTTGGGGTTCTCTCCCTCCTCTCTGCTCCTCCCTCCATGTACTCATTCTCTGTCTCTTTCTCTTTCTCTCTCTCAAAATTAATAAACATTCAAAAAATTTTTAAATATTCATATAAAAATAACGTAAGTAACAATACTTATGAAGTTACCCAGAACCCAAGAAGTAACATAGCTGTCAATGTGTCTTCCCTCACAATCCCCCCCTTTTATCAACAGAAGCACCTGTCTAAATAACTTAATTGTTGGTGTAAGTCTCTTGGGATCGGGCTCCTGTGCACAGAAGGTGGTGAGAGACCAAAGAAAGAGACAAGTCACTCTAGGTTGGAAGGCGGCAGCTTTCATAAGCAAAGGGAACTTACATACAAAGCTTGGCCAGAAGTGGGATGAACGGGGGCACCTGGGGGGCTCAGTAGGTTAAGCATCCGAACTCGGCTCAGGTCATGATCTCACGGTTCATGGGTTCGAGCCCCGGGTGGGGCTCTGTGCTGACAGCTCAGAGCCTGGACCTGCTTCAGATTCTGTGTTTCCCTCTCTCTCTGCCCCTCACCTGCTCTCTCCCCCAAAAATAAATAAACATTAAAAAAAAAGAAATGGGATGAATGGGCCCCTGCACCTGCCCCCCAAATCTTAAATGTTACAAAGGGGTTCTCCCTGAGCTCAGTCACATAAACCGTGCAGGTGTTTTCAACACCACATCACGGTCTCAAGGCCATGACCTTGGAGCCGACTTTGGGAGTGAGAAAGGTAAGCAGAACCCACATTCCAAGGGCAGGGAGGGGTTGAGGAGCCCCCGATTGCCTGGGTCCAGCTCACGGCTCAGGCAGCCGGCACGTCTTTTTGATGATGATGTCTCCCAACACTTATTCTCTTGATTGTGTCTGTTCTTGAACTTTCTAAAAAAGGATATTATGATGAATGCTATCTGACTTTTTCCACTCAGCAATGTTTTGTTATGTTCTCTCTGCATTGTCCTGTGGAACCAAAGCACATTTATTTTCACAGCTGTGTCAATATCCATCGTGAGGATATTTACAATGTGATGATCCACGTTCTCATTCATGGCATTTGGGTTATGTTACTTTTTTTCTTATCACAAACATTCCTTTACATCTCTTCATTTTTCTTGCATACCTAGGAATCATTAGAATCAGAGGTGTAATAAAGAGTCTGACCTCATTTTTTGATGTTTGAGGCTTTCAGGCCTCACTCATCCCTCTTCCCTCTGTCCTCCTGCATGGATGAGCTGATAAGAAAAGCCAGTTCCCCCTCCTTTGGTCCACATGCTAAGATCTTCATCTGAACCCCAGCCCCAAGCCCCAACCATCATAAAAACATCAAGCCATTTTTGGACCATCTTGGGAAGTCTTCCTTGCTTTCCCCAGAAAGTCTAATATAGAAGTATAAACCTTTTCATGCTCTCTTGGTGGTGGCGGCGGTGGTGGTCACGGTGGCGGCGTGTGTGTGTGTGTGTGTGTGTGTGTGTGTTTGCGCGTGTGTGCGTGTCATCATTTTTGACAACAGCACCAAAGCTTGGGTGGAAACTCATCCTGTTTCTGCAGATGATCGAAAACAGTTCATGCCGTAACAGAATATCTAGATCCTTTGTCGCCCCCTCCCCACCCCTCCCCTGCTCTCATTCTTTCTCTCAATTTAAAAAACATTAAAAACAACAACAGAAGTTGTACCTTTGACCAACATCCCCCCTTTCCCCCACACCCCACATCTGGGAGCCACCATTCTGCTCTCTGTTTACATGTGACTTTGATTTTTTTTAGATTCTGCATATACATGAAATCATACAGTGTTTGTCTTTCTGTGTCTGACTTACATCACTTAGCATAATGCCCCCAAAGTCCATGCGTGTTGTTATAAGTGGCAGGATTTTCTCAGGGTTGTCTTTTTTAATGGCTGAATAATATTGTTCGATTTTTGCCTTTGTTGCTTGTATATCCATTCTTATTCTTCCTCTAGAACTTTCTTCACTACTCTGTCTTTTTATTTCCATACGCATTTTACAATCATATTACCAAGTTATTTGAAAAATTCTATAGAATTTTATTGAAGTTTCCCCAAACCTACAGATCAATCTAGGAGAACTGATATCATAAAAACATAAGACTTCCTATCTATGAACATGGGCTTGCCTTCACCATTAAGTTCTTTTCATGTGTATTTCATGACATTTTTTACTGTTTTCCACATTCAAGTTGGGTGGCACAGTATTGCTGGAATTCTTCTCAGGTGCTTTCTTTTAAGTTAATTTGTTAATTTTTTTTTTTTGAAAGAGAGAGAAAGCACGAATGGGGGAGGGGCATAGAGAGGGGAAGAGAGATAAGAGATCATCCCAAGCAGCCTGGAGCCCAACACGGGGATCAAACACACAAACCACAAGATCATCACCTGAACTGATATCAAGAGTCAGATGCTTAACCAACTGAGCCACCCAGGCGCCCCCCCACCAGGTGCTAATTTTAGTTGTCAATGGTCGATCACTCAAGAAAACACATGTTCTCATCCTTACTGCTGTGTAGAAATGCTATGGATATATATGTATTAATCACATACTCTGCTATTTCTACAAACTCTATTTTCTCAATCTTAATATTTTCAACTCTAAATTACCTATTTTACATGGCTCTTATAAAACTAACGTGAAGATGGGGCACCTGGGTGGCTCAGCTGGTTAAGCTCCGACTTCAGCTCAGGTCATGGTCTCACAATCTGTGGGTTCGAGCCCCACATCAGGCACTGTGCTGACAGCACAGAGCCTGGAGCCTACTTTGGATTCTGTGTGTCTCTCTCTCTCTCTCTGCTCCTCCTCCACTTGGGCTCTCTCTCTCTCTCAAACGTAAATAAACATTAAAAAAAAAAAAAAACTAAAGTGAAGAAAACCAACATAAATTCTCTAGCTTTGTAGGTGTCCTATATTCGATCTTAGTTTGCATGGCCTTCCCTTTGCTCAGAGACCCAGCTCTTGGTTAATGCTGAATGGATTTAGGGATCCAGTGCTCTGGAAAAACTCTCAATGAAGTATTCTTTCTTCCAAGGCAAGAAAAAGTATAGCCGAAAGCATGTGCCCTCTCACCTATGGACCTCAGAGCCTGTAGGGTTAGGTGAACTGCAGAAGTCTTTGTCTCTGGGTGATGTACTTCGAACTGACCCAAATACGGTGGCCCTGTGCCAGGAGCCAGTCCCCAACCCCTCAGCAGCTTCAGGGGAAGAGCTCTCTCCTCCAGCGCGGGCTCTGCACTCTCCCACCCATGCTCACCGACGATAACTGTAATACCCTCTATTTCAAAAGTTTGCACCTCGTCCTTATTCCATTATTTCACACTCATAAAACACATAAAGCAACAAAAAAGTCAAGAGAGTGCATAAATGGAAAAGCTGTGACTTTGTCATAATAGACTTCTCAGAACCAAAGAAAGATAACAATCAAAAGAACAGTTTTAATTCAAAGTTGGGTTTTTATAAAGAAATTCTGCATTACTAGATGTGAAGATAAATTCCATAAAAGTGAGGCATAGGTCAGAGTAAGAGGGTGAGATTTTAGAAGTTACACCCTCAAATTTGTCTAATGCATCATATGGATATTGAAGACCAGAATATAGATTTTTTTCATTATTTTGAAACTATTCTTTCTTCCAAAGCTAAACTTATTGATCATAATGGCAGTATCTTCAATATAACAGTCAGTTAATTATAGATTATTAATAAATATGAATTATTTTGTTGATTAAGGTCCGTGGTTAACAGGGTTTCTTCCCAAGGAAAGTCCTTGCTCGCATTTGAAAATATGAATGGGTTGTTCCTCTGTAAATATTATATTAGTAAGCGGTATTATTGAAATTAATAAAAGTTAATATGGAATTGGCTGGCTTTCAAAGACTAATGATACTAAAACATAGTTTCAAACTATGGCTATAGTTTTAATTAAACAAACAAAAAACATAGCTTTACCTCATGTAGTAGAGCAAAGAAAAGTTTTTTTTTTTTTTTTTAAGGTTATTTACTTATGAGAGTGAGAGAGAGTACATGCGTGTGTGAGAGGGGGAGGGTCAGAGAGACAGGGAGTGAGAGAATCCCAAGCAGACTCCACTCCCGATGGGGGGGCTCTATCTCACAACCCTGAGATCATGACCTGAGCCGAAATCAATAGTCAGACGCTTAACTGACTGAGCCATCCATGGCCCCCAAAGAACAGCTTTTTATATCACATTCAAAACTTTAATTATAAATACGAATTTGTTATATATCTCTATTATTATTATGTAGTACATATAATTATGTATTTTTCTATTTTTCAGACATATAGTGATATTCTGAAATTTCAAGAATCAAATGAAGTTCCATCAATCTAAGATTTTACCATTTTGGGCAGTGAATACATGTGCCAATGTGTAAGGCAGTAAGACATTCTTTGTAGCTCTACTTATCATCATTTTCCTCCTCAAACAAAAAAATCTTTAGCTTGTTATCTCTCTATTTTTCTTCGTGGAAGACATATATACAAGAAATACCACGCATACAAATATATATATATGGAACACATTTATTTCAACTGATGAACCAAGATTAATAAATTATGGTTACCATGACTGACATTAGGGTTCATTCTTTGTGTTGTGTATTCTATAGGCTTGACACACGTCCACCATTACCATCACAGGAACGTTCCATTGCCTTCCAGCCCCTGTGTTCACCCCTGGCAGCCACTGATTCTTCTACCAGCCTTTTCCAGAAAGTCATAGAGTTGAAATCATTCAGTGTGGAGCCTCTTTAAGATTGTTTCTTATACTTTGTAATATGCTTTTAAGGTTCCTCCATGTCTTTCTGTGGCTTACTGGCTCATTGCTTTTTACTGCTGACTCATATCCCGTTGTCTGGATGGTTAGTTGGCTTCTTACCTGTTGAGGACATCTCAACTGCTTCCAATGTTGACAAGTATAAATAAAGCTGTTATAAACATTCATTTGCAGCTTTTGTGCAACATAAGCCTTCCACACATTTGGGTACAAGTGCTGGATGGTATGGTAAGAGTCTGTGGATTTTGTAAGAAATTGCCAGACTGTCTTCCCAAGCGATTGCTCCATGTTGTTGCATTCCCATCAGCAATAAATGAGAGTTCTTGTTGTCCCACATCCCCAGCAGCATTTGATGCCGTCAGTGTTCTGGATTTTACACACTTCTAATAGGTAGGTAGTGGCATCTCACAGTTGGCTTAATTTGCAGTTCCCTAATGACATGTGATGTTAAGCATCTTTTCATACACTTATTCGTCATCTGTGTATCTTCTTTAGTGAGTTGTCTCTCGAGATTTTTGGCCCACTTTTAATTGGTTGTTGACTGTTAAAGCTTCTTTGTATATTTTGGGGGCACCTGCATGCCTTAAGTGTCTGAATTTTGGTTTCGGCTCAGGTTATGACTTCTTTTTTTTTTTTTTTTTAATTTTTTTTTAAACGTTTTTTATTTCTAGGAGAGAGAGAGAGAGACAGCGTGAGCAGGGGAGGGTCAGAGAGAGAGGGAGTCACAGACTGAAACAGGCTCCAGGCTCTGAGCTGGCAGTCAACACAGAGCCCGACGCGGGGCTTGAACCCACGAACCGCGAGATCATGACCTAAGCGAAAGTCGGACGCTTAACTGACTAAGCCACCCAGGTGTCCCAGGTTATGACTTCTTGATTCATGAGTTCAAACCCCACATCAAGCTCTGTGTTGACAGTGCGGAGCTTTCTTGGGATTCTCCCTCTCCCTCTCTCCGTCCCTCCTCTGCCCATGCTCTCTCTCTCTCTTTCCCTCAAAATAAATAAAATAAACTTTAAAAAAGGGGGAGAAGGCATCTGAGTGGGTCAGTCGATTAACCATCCACATCTGGCTCTGCAATTTCAGTACAGAGCCTGCTTGGGATTCTCTCTCTTTCCCTCTCTGTCTGCCCCTCCCCTGCTTGTGCTCACTCTCACTCTTTTTCAAAATAAATAAATAAATTTTGAAAAAATGTTTAAAAAGAAGTTTCTATATTTTGGATATTGGTCATTTATCATGTACATGTTTTTGCAAATTTTTTTTTCCCAGACTATGGCTTGGTTTTTCATTCTATTAACAGTGTCTTTCTCAGAGTAGGAGTACTTAATTTTAATAAAGTGCTGTTGCATTTTATATTGAATTCTAAGATCTATTTTTTAAAATATTTATTTATTTTTGAGAAAGAGAGAGAATGAGCAAGGAGGAGCAGAGAGAAAAAAGAGAAGGAATCCTAAGCAGGCACCACACTGTCAGCACAGAGCCCCACACAGGGCTTAATCCCACAAACCATGAGATCATGACCTCAGTTGAATCAAGAGTTGTATGTTTAACTGAGCCACCCAGGCACCCCTATGAGTCAATGTATGTGAAAGGGATGAAGTCTGTCTGGATCTCTTTTTTGCATGTCAATATCCATTTGCTCCAGTGCCAAAATTCGCACACAGAGAGAAATGGACAATCTGAATAGGTTTCTATTAAAGACTTTGAATCAATACTCAATATCTGCCAAACAGAAAACAGTAGGGCCAGATGGGTTCATTGGTGAATTTTACCAAACATTTTTAGGGGAAAAGCTATGCTTTTCCACAAAAAGAATGAAAATGAATATGTCTTAACGTAGTCTATGAGGTCAGTATTATCCTTGTATCAAAAACCTACAGGGTCACTTGGGTGGCTCTGTTGGTTAAGTGTCCAATACTTGATTTTGGCTCAGGTCCTGATCCCAGGGTCATGAGATCGAGTCCCACATTGGGCAGTGCATTGAGTATGGAGCCTGCTTGACTCTCTCAGTTCTCTCCCTCTGCCCTTCCCCTGATTGTGCCCACATGTGCTCTCTCACTTTCATTTAAGACAAAAAACATACAATATATTACAAGAAAGGAAACATTCAGACAAATGTCTTTCATGGATATAGATACCAAAGTCCTCAATAAAATATCAGCAAATCAAATCCAACAATATATGAGAAGAATTCTATACCAGGCTCAAGAAGGATTTATTCCACATATGCAAGAGCGGTTCAATGTCAGAAAACCAATTAGTGATGTTTGTCATTTCAACAAGCTAAAGAAGAAAAACTGCATCATCATATCAGAAGATGGAGAAAGAGCATTTGACAAAACCCATCGTTTATTCATAACAAAAACTTTCAGCAATGTAGAAATAAAGGGAACTCTTGCAGTTTGGTAATGAGCGTTTATAAAAAGCCTGCATCAAACATGATCTTTACTGGTAAGAAACTAGGTGCCTCCCACTAAGGTCGGGGAGCAAGGTGACCATGGCCCCTGTCATCACTCCTTTTCAACCTTGTCTGGAAGTCACAGCCAATACAACCAGATAAGAAAAGGACATAAAAAGTAAATCGATTTGGAAAGGAAGAAATAAACTGTCTTCGTTCCCAGATGACAAGATCATCTATGCAGAAAATCTTACAGAATCAACAGAAAATTCTGGTAACCGAAAAACAATGATGGCAAGGTTGCAGGATGTATTTTCACATATAAAAGTTGATTGCCTTCCTATATACCAGCATTAGACACTTGGGCTTTAGGTTAAAAACACGATATCACTTACATTAGCATTAAAGAATGAAATAGTTAAATCTAACAAAATAGGTATAAGATATACATGATTAAAAGCCACACAGCTCTGAGTTTAAAAAAGGATATTTAAATAAATGGAGAGATACTTCATTTTCCTTTTATAGGAAGATCAAGAATTGTTAATGTGTCAGATCTTCCCAGCTTGATCTATCGACTCAATGAATCCAAATCAAAACCCCAGCAAGTTATTTTCTGGATATTGACAAGCATATTTCAAAGTTCATAAAAAACCAGAATAGCCAACATAATACTGAAGGAGGAGAACAAGCCTGGAGGGCTGCCATCACCCAACATCAACACTTACTATGAAATCACAGTAATTAAGACCATGTGGCATTGGCAAAAGAGGAGATAAATAGATCAATGGAACTGAATAGAGAGCCCAGAAATAGAACCACACAAATACAGTCAACTGATCTTTGACAAAGGAGCAGAGGCAATTCTGCCTTTCACAAAAATTAACTCAGAAAGGATCACAGACCTAAATGTGAAATGCAAAGCTATTTAACAGAGGAGAAAAATCTAGGTCACCCAAGGCTGGGCCATGACTTTTTAGACACAATACTAAAAGTGTAATTCTCAAACGAAGAAATTGACAATTTGGATTTCATTAAATTAAAAACTTCTGGAAAACCACAGACTAGTGGGAATGCAAAATGGTACAGCCACTTTGGAAGACCATTTGTCTGTTTCTTACAAAATTAAACATCCTCCGATTATATGATCCACCAATCACACTCCTCTGTACGTACCTTCAGTAGATGAATGGATAAACCAATGTGTTATATCCAGACAACAGAATACTATTCCACAATAAGAAAAAAAAGAGCCATCAAGTGAGAAAAAAAAAGACATAGAGGAACCTTAGCATATTGCTAAGTGTAAGAAGCCTGTCTGAAAAGGCTACATACTATATTCTTCCAACCATATGGCATCCTGGAAAAAAGCAAAACTATGAAGCAGTAAAAAGATCAGTGGTTTCCAGAGGCTAAGAGCAAGGGAAGGAGGGGTGAACAGATGGAATGCAAGAATTTTTAGGACAGTCAAATTTTTAGGACAGTACACTGGGTGATAAGTGAATTATATCTCAATGCCGCTGGTAAAATAAATTGAAAGTCCTAGATCTATGTTACAAAGTTCAATGAACAGCATTTAATAGTTTGCCTCTTGCCAGAGTGCATGTTCTAAGGTCTTAACATCTGAATTCTTACCAGAAAGTCAATAATGTTTAAAAGTATAAAACTCCAGGGTGAACATCAATGTTTTACAGATTTCGGCGAAGGTTAGTAGACCCACAGGTGTTAAGAGGCAAGAGCCCTTAGAACAGTTTCCTTCCTCTCCTTTCCTTTCCTTCCACGGACTGTTAGAACACGGTTTTCAAATGTCATTATTAACGACATGGAAATTGGTCACAGTGTTAATCTGAGGTGAAGTTTTGAGCACTTATTTTTGAATGTAAACAATTACCGTATCCCCTCCCCGCTCCACACACACACAGGCAGAGATCGCATCCTGCTTCAGCTCAACTGAACGCCTTTCAAAGAAGGAGATACAAAAGATAGGGCCCGGGACAAAAATCAGCTCCCAACAATCACGGCTTTGTCATCAGAAGTAACGGAAGGAATGAAAGAGGAGATGATCCGGTCAGCTTACAGGGATTCACAAAATAAGCTTTGTCTTATGGGGAGGCCTTGCCGGGAGAAGAAATGAGATGTTAGAAAGAAGAAACATGAGAGCAACAGAGAGAAAGACGGCTCAGAAAATGAATTCTCCCAATTACTTTATTTGGTTGTTTAATTTTGTAGTATGGATCTGACAATTTTCACGGAACTGCATTCTCGTACGTGACTGAAATGGAATTACTGTGATTACTTTAGACTGAGGCTACCTTATAAAAAATTTTCAGAGCTAAAACTGATAACATGATTATTTGCTGATTATTTTTTTTTTATTTTTTAAATGTTTTATTTATTTTTAGGAGAGAGAGAGACAGACAGACAGCGTGAGCAGGGGAAGGTCAGAGAGAGAGGGAGTCACAGAATGAAACAGGCTCCAGGCTCTGAGCTGGCAGTCAGCACAGAGCCCGACGCGGGGCTCGAACCCACGAACCGTGAGATCACGACCTAAGCGAAAGTCGGATGCTTAACTGACTAAGCCACCCGGGCGCCCCAATTTGCTGATTATTTTTAAATATCATGCGGGAATCTAACTTTTTTCCGTATCTATTCCTAGTTTATTATTTTTTAATTTATTTAAATCCAAGTTAGTTAACATATAGTGAAATAATGGCTCCAGGAATGGAACTTAGTGATTCATCATTTGCATATAACACCCAGTGCTCATCCCAACAAAAGCCCTCCTTAATTAAGCCCATCACCCATTTAGCCCATCCCCCACCCACCTCCACTTCAGCAACCCTCAGTTTCTTCTCTGTAGTTAAGAGTCTCTCCTGGATTGCCTCCCTCTCTGTTTTTATCTTATTTGTCCCTCCCTTCCTTTATGTTCATCTGTTTTGTTTCTTAAATTCCATATATCAGTGAAATCATATATACGGTCTTTCTCAGACTGACTTATTTCGCTTAGCACAATACATTCTAGTTCCATCCGTATCACTGCAAATGCAAGATTTCATTCTTTTTGGTGATTGAGATATACACACATCTTCTTTATCCATTCATCGGTCGATGGACATTTGTGTTTTTTCCATAGTTTGCCTATCGTCGATAGCGCTGCTATAAACATTGGGGTGCATGGGCCCCTTCGAACCAGCAGTTTTGTATCCTTTGGGTAAATACCTAGTAGTGCAATTGCTGGGTCGTAGGGTAGCTCTGTTTTTAAGTTTTTGAAACATTTATTCATTTTTGAGAGACAGGGAGAGAGCATGAGTAGGGGAGGAGCAGAGAGAGAGGAAACAGAATCCAAAACAGGCTCCAAGCTCTAAGCTGTCAGCACAGAGCCTGACACAGGGCTTGAGCCCACAGACTGCAAGATCATGACCTGAGCTGAAGTTGGACGCTTAACTGACTGAGCCACCCAGGCGCCCCATCTAGTTTTCATTTTTTGAGGAAACTCCATACTGTTTTCCAGAGCGGCTGCACCAGTTTGTGTTCCCAACAGCAGGGCAAAAGGGTCCCCTTTCTCCGCATCCTCGTCAATATCTGTTGTTTCCTGAGTTGTTAATCTTAGCCTGGGAATCTAACTTACTAGGGCTGTTTAGACAGCTGGTGTTTCGAGGTGATTCATATGCTTTCTACCATAGTTTCCAGCCATGCTCACCTCCGTCTCAAATGAAAATCACATGTCAGTGTCCTACACTGTAGGACACCCCCACCATTGTGTTGGGGATCAAATGTTAGATCCTGGGGGACTCCATCTAAACTTGGGGAGTTGCAGGTAGGTGGTTCGAGAGCATCAATCAATTACCTGTTTGAACGTAAGAGACTAAAAGAGACCCTGGATGTAACGTCACCAGGAGAGGATGCCCATTCGCGACACTTCTCCCATATACATTATGCAGGTGTGACTTCGCTGGAACTTTAGGACAGAGATATTTAACCATCTGACAATAAAAACCTCTGCTATTATAAATTCTACGCATATTCTCCAAATGTATTAGTCTAGAAACATTTGTATAAGCAACTGATTTTCAAAGGCACCTTTTTTAAAGCTTTCTTATTACATATGCATATAGATCAATTATTTACACTCTGGAAGGGTTGAAGAAATTTCTGCATATAAGCCATACTTTATTTTTCTTCTTGGACATGTTGGAAGAAGCACTGCGGGCTAAAATTGATAGTGTTTGCGTGCGCAAAGTCCGCATGGGGCAAAATGCAGAGTCTTATATCTTATAATCTATAACAATTGCAACGAGGTAACTGGAAGGTAAACTCAAAAAATGTTAACTCAGTGATGTTTGCGGCACAGTAAATATTTCTATTAGCATATATTTTAAGAGCGCTAACTCGCATAGGAAGTATCTTCAGGAAAAAGACATGTACGTAATGTTTTAGAGAATAGAATAAAAGTATTTTCATAATGTATGTGTAGATGTAAATGTACTTGTTAGCCCAAATCCATTTCTGAACCTTTATTTTAGTCATCAGACTCACTATGATCCTCCAAAAAGATATGTCCATGGAAAGTCAGTAAGGCTCACCTCTTAAAATGTATGTATATCTGTGTAGAAGAAACAAAGGTGAAATAAGCCATATTCCATTATTTAAATTCGTGTTTCATCCTATAAATTGGACTGCATTGCATTACATAATATTCCATAAGTACTAAGTTAATACTAAAAATTGGAAATTTTTTAATCTAGAGGATACAATTGGCCAGAAGGAACGACCTGAATTATTACAAACATTTCAAGAAAAGAAAGATTATTTATAAAGCCTTTTTGATCTGAAGTCCAGATCCTATGATATGGATAGAACTTTATTTAACATGTATATGGTGTCCTGATTTCCTCTGAAAAATATAGGTATGAAATCCCTCAAAGGAAAAGAAAAGGAAATAAAACAAAACAAAGTAAAAACAAGGAGCAAGTTTATCCTTGTTTTAAGAGATCTTTCTTAATTTGAAATCAATGTGAAATCTGTTGTAATATGTGCTGCTTAATTAAGTAGAAGCAATTAGACAAATACTGTTTCAAGTACGGGTGTGCCCGGCCACTCTGCTAATTCCATTTAGAGATGCATAAAGACAATAGGCTGAGATTCCTGGATAGAATTTAATCCAAGGCATCCTGGCTAACAAAAAGGTCGCTTCGCAAAGCTTGGGCCTGATATTATAAACACCAATTTAAAATACAGCATAATATCTTTGGATCTAATTTGGTATCCACTTTTGCAAGCATAATATTGCAACTTTTAGGCCCAGAAAAAATACAGTGGGGGGGGGGGGGGGGGGGAATAAATCTATCTTCAAGTGAAATTTTTAAAAATTTTAGTTAAAAAAATACAGGCATGTAGTTTAAAAAATCAAATAACATTAGGATGCTTATTCTGACAATTAACTTTTCACAGTAGGTGTGTGACTTTGGGATCCTTTAACTTGCTGTGTATCAGTTCCTCATCTGTAAAATGGGGATAATAATGTGTCAATATTGTGTCCCTCTGAGTATAGGGATGCTGTGAGGATCCAAGCAGCTGGTATGTAAGAGACTTGGGACGAAAATAAAATAAAATAAAATACAGTGACCTTCTCAATTTCTCTAAATAGCCTCCATCCTCCTTGGAACAGACTGAGTTCCTACTTTCAATTAAATGTAGTCTGTTTGGAGGGAAACATATGATACATGTTCACATTTAGTTGCAGTTAAAATTTCAAAATTTGGAAAGCGTCCGCATGCTTTTTTTTTTTCCCTCTCATCCTCCTTCAAAGAATATGGAATTCTTGTCTCCCTGAGGGTTTGACGGAAAACCCTCAGAACATCTTCAGCATCTGAATCAATAGCATCTTTCGGAAGTGAGTCTGAATTTACAGCTGGGTTAGGCGTGTATCTTTCCACCTCACAACGTAGTCTGCAGACGTAAGCCACTTCTTTGGTGTCAGGGCCCCTCACACTTGTGCTTCTCTGGAATTTATGAAGATATGGAAACATATCTTGTGGCAGAACTGTCTGCCTCACACCCTAGGAAGAGGCCCCTCCGCTAGGAGGAGCATAAGGAGTCATCTTTGTCCCAGATCCTCACCTGACTCAGCTCATGAGAGCGCAGGATCCTACTTAACCTTGGAAGTTTCCTGCTGTAGGGAACTCACGTGATAAAGAAGAGACAGAAGAAATAAAATCAAACAAAGGCATCTATCTGCTGCACCAGGATCCCAGGACCCCGCCCACCCAGCTTTTTATGAGAAGGACTTTTGTTCCACGGAGAAGCTGCAATTCGCGGAAGATGGAGCTTCGTGATCAGAAAGCTCCTGAAAACGGGGGTGCCCGGGTGGTTGACTCTTGATTTCAGCACAGGTCGCTAGTTCAAGTCCTAACCTGCTCCTGTGAAACAACACAGCAGGAGGCAGCCAGGGCACCGAGGGCTGGACGGACCCCTGCCCCCGCGCAAAGGACAACAGCTGCTTCACCGCCATGAAATCCAGTCTCCTTTATCTTTCCTCCGCTTGTCCCTGATTATGTCTTGAGTTGGAGGGCGGCATCGGCTGAGTTCAAGGCTTACGCCTTCTAGCTGGTGGCTGTCAGAAGCGCCCAGAAGGGAAATCTGTCTCCTCCATCCATGATCAGCTTAAAGTCCCCAACAGTTCACAGAAGCAAGTCAGGACCTCTGAGAGCTCCCAGCCACGTGCCCTCAATGTCCTTTTTAGGGATAAAGAAGCATAGCCCGGGGGGCTGACATGGATAATTTGCAGCAGAACCAGAGTTAAGGTCACACCTTGGGGACACGTGAAAGCCACAAGTCCTGGTCATTCGGGTCCTGTTGCAAAAGCAGAATCATACAGTCTCTTCGTCTCTGACACTCGGCAGAGAAAAAGCACGCAGAGGCAGCACTGTGCATTTTCTGAGCCAGCATCTCAGCGATCTGGCCTGTGCTCACGGAGAAGCACTTTAATAGCCGACCACTGGCTCGGAGTTTAGGGACAACATTCAGAAGAGGAGTCGTAATCCTCCCCCAGAGTAGGTCAGGCAATGTTTTCCTGGTTCCTTCTTCAGCTGCCTTTTAAGTCATTTCCCCCCTAAGCACTGGTGGGAGAGAATCATGGCATATGTAAGCTGCAGGGGCTCTGAGCTAAGCCGGTAATGACAGAGAGGAGGGGTAGCCTCGGAGGCCAGTGGCCAGGGCTCATCCCAGACCTGGTCCCCAGGCCGGGTCTCAGGCCCACACTCATCGAGTGCCCATCACTTAGCCATCATCACATTGGATTTTACAGAGAAACAGCGGTCACATTTCCTGCCCTCTTGCAGGAGGTATGGTCATAACTTTGAGAGTGAGAATGCATTAAAACAACATTTTATCATTTATTTATTTATTTATTTTGAGAGAGACAGCACGAGTGGGGCTGGGTAGGGCAGAGAGAGAGAGAGGTCGGGAGAGGGAATCTCAAGCAGGCTCTGCACTATCAGGGTGGAGCCCAACATGGGGCTCGAACTCACGAAACCATGAGAGTGTGAGCTGAGCCGAATCCAAGAGTCAGACCCACTTAACTATCTGAGCCACCCAGGTGACCCTAAAACAACATTTTTATTTTTAATTTATTTTTAATTTTTTTAAATGTTTTATTTATTTCTAGGAGAGAGAGAGACAGCGTGAGCAGGGGAGGGTCAGAGAGAGAGGGAGACACAGACTCTGAAACAGGCTCCAGGCTCTGAGCTGGCAGTCAGCACACAGCCCGACGCAGGGCCCGAACCCACGAACCGCGAGATCATGACCTAAGCGAAAGTCGGACGCTTAACCGACTAAGCCACCCAGGTGCCCCTAAAACAACATTTTTAAAGTAAATCTTTCCCCGTGTAAAGTATGACTATGTGAATGGCTTTGGTCCTGTACACTCAATAATATGCAACTGTGAGGACTGAAGGTCTACAATCAAAGTAGAGAAGAGAAAAACAACCACTGTCTCCTTTCTCAGTAAAAAAATGCATCTCAGAATAACCGGGCTTGCAAAAGCTTGAAAAACAAAGGCTCCTGGTGAAAAAAATATGGGATTGGGATAGCTCCAATTAGATGCTTTCTAAAATATTTTTCTTTCTTCTGACTAAAGTATTTTAAGCTGCAGAGAAGCTCGTTAGCTGTAATGGGACTCATTGAAGACTGATTCTACAGAGACAGGGTCTGCGCGGAGCCAGCCTGCCATCAGGCATGTCTGCGGGGGCCGCTTGCGAGGCAGGCCCTCTGTGCCCCTAAGTCTGGCAGAAACCTCACAGCAGGCGTGAAGGCGGTGGGGAGGAGAGAGGGGGGCTGGGGAGAGGGACAGAGTGGGGTTCTCAGGGAAGATCATGGGTCAGGGGCCAAATAGTCTTGGAGTTGGCCAGTCCCCAGTTCCGGGCGAACTTGGAAATGTCACCAGATCCCTTCAGAATGTCTCAGAAGATGTCTCCGCGTGAAGGCTACATTCTCTATCAGCCCCGCAACCCTGTGTTCATCATTGAATCCATTTGCTGCAATTTACTGTGTAAACCTTTTATAGTCCTCTTTACATTTCAGGAGCTTTGGACTTGTCACTGATCTGGACATCAGAGCTCTACAAAATTGCTCAAATTAATGAAAAATTCCATATAGCCCAATATCAGGTATCTTAAGAGACTGCCTTCCTGTCCTAACATTACTCGTTGGTTACTAGATTTACCTGCACACGGTTAACCTATCTCAAAAGTGCACAAATATTATTCAGCAGAGTAATATTTCTAATACAGTGTGTCAAAAGTTACATCAAATTCTCCCTGAAATATAGGCCCCTTATAAAAATTGTGCTTCTCTTATTATGTTACCAATGACAAACTGCCTCAAAGTTGATATTCTCTTGAACAGGTAAGCACTCTCAAAAAAAACTCTTTCATGTAGATGCTTTTCTTATTTTAGCACATTGGTTGTTTTTGATTTTGTTTTTAGAGAGAGAGGTAGAGCATGCACACAAGTGGGAGAGGAACAAAGGGAGAGAGAGAGAGAGAGAATCTCAAGCAAAGCATGGATCCCAATACAGGACTCGATCCCACGATCCTGGGATCACGACTTGGGCCCAAAGCAAGAGTTGGACTCTCAGCTGACAGAGCCACCCAGGTGCCCCGCACGTTGCTTTCTCTAATGTTTTGTTTGGAAATAGTTTGGCAGAAAGTTGCAAAAATAAGACAATAAAGCTCCATATAATCTTCATCCAATTTCCCCAAGTGGTCAACTCTTATGTAACATCAGAACAGTATCAAAACTAGAAAACTGACAATTGGCACAATGTACCCGTGTCATTTTATCACAGCTATAGCCACCACCACAGTCTCGACACATAACTACTCTGACACCACAAAGATCTCCCGGCTGCCTCCCTTTCACAGTCACACACACCCTCCTCTCCACCCCAGCCCCATCCACCATCCCTACAACCCAGCGATCATTTACCTGTCTCTCTCTCTTTTTTTCTTTTTGTCATTCTGTCATTTCAAGAACGCTATATAAATGTACTCCTACATTTCAAAAGCCATCTCAAAAATTAGCTTTTATCCTTCGGCATAGTCTCTTTGAGATCCATCCAAGTACTTGAACATATCAGCATTCGATCATATAATTGTGGAATAGTGATCCATGGTATTCGTATGCTGTGGTATTCACGTATTCTAGAATATTTGGTTGGTTCCAGTTTATGGTTATTACAAATAAAGCTGCCATAAACAATCATGTGCAGATATTTTCATGGACTTAAGTTTTAATTTCACTTGGATAAATGCCTAGGAGTGTAATCACTGGAATAAACCCTACTTAGACGTGGTGTATAATTCCTTTTATATATTGTCAAATTTTATTTGCTAATGTTCTGTTAAGGAATTTTACATCTATGTTTATGACGGCTATTCATCTGCAGTTTTCCTTTTTTGTACAATCTGGGTTTTTTTAAGTTTTTATTTAAATTCTAATTAGTTAACGGGCAGTGTAATATTAGTTTCGAGCGTACATTATAGTGATTCAACCCTTCCATACATCACCCCGTGCTCATCACAGGTGCACTCCTTAATCTCCATCATGTATGTCACCCATCCCCCCACCCACCTCCCATCTGGTGACCATCAGGTTTGTCCTCTAAGTTTAAGAGTCTGTGTACAGTCTGGTTTTTATATCAAGGTAATATTAGCCTTATAATAGGAATTGGGAACCATTCTCGTTTTCGACTTTCTGAAAGTGATTTTGTAGATTGATGCTAATTCTTCTATAAACATTTGGTGGAATTCTCCAGTGAAAACATCTGGGCCTGGAAATTTTGCTTTGGGAAGTTTTTCCAATTACGAATTAAATATCCTTAGTATAGGTTTAGGTCTATTCAAATGAAGTGTTCCATATTGGGTGAGTTGTGGTGATGCCTGGTTTATGGGGGGAGGGGGGCTGTTATTGTAGAATTGATCCATTTTCTCTAAATTATCAAATTGATGTAGGTGGGATTGTTCAAAGTATTCTCTTACTATCATTTCCATGTCTTCGGGGTCTGTAGTGATAGCCCGTATCCCAGGTATTGGTAACTTGAAATCTCTCTTTTTTGTATATGTCAATTAGAAGAAGATTGTCAATTTTACTGGTCTTTTCACAGAATCAGCTTGTTTTCATTGCTTTTTTCTCTTTTCCTTTTCTATTTTATTCATTTCTGCTGTTATTATTCCCTACTTTCTGCTTGCTTTATTTTGCAACTATTCTTTTAGTTTCTTGATATGATCACTTAGAGATTTTTGAGACTTTTTTCTTTTCTAAGAAATAATTCAATAAAATAAGTTTCCTTCTCAATGAAGGCTTTGCCTGCTCCACAAAGTTTGGTATGTTACATTTTAATTTTTATACAGTTTAATGTATTTTATTATTTCTCTTGAAATTCATCCTTAGAGGTATATTGTTTATTTTCTAAGTGGAGATTTTTCTATTATCTTTATTTTATATTTCTGGTTTGATTCCATTTTGGATGAAGGACACATTGTGCACAATTTAAATTCTTTTTTAAAATATTTTTAATGTTTATTTATTTTTGAGAGAGGGAGAGAGACAGAGTGTGAGTGGGGGAGGGTCAAAGAGAGGGAGACACAGAATCTGAAGCAGGCTCCAGGCTCTGAGCTGTCAGTACAGAGCCCGATGTGAGGCTTAAACTCATAGATTGCAAGATCGTGACCTGAGCCGAAGTCGGATGCCCAACCACCTGAGCCACCCAAGCGCCCCAGCATGATTTAAAATGTTTTAAATTTGTTGAGATTAGTTTTTTTTAATTTTTTTTAATGTTTTATTTATTTCTAGGAGAGAGAGAGAGAGAGAGAGACAGTGTGAGCAGGGGAGGGTCAGGGAGAGAGGGAGTCACAGACTGAAACAGGTTCCAGGCTCTGAGCTGGCAGTCAGCACAGAGCCCGACGCGAGGCTCGAACCCATGAACCGCGAGATCATGACCTAAGCGAAAGTCGAACGCTTAACCGACTAAGCCAGCCAGGCACCCCGAGATTAGTTTTATTGCTTGGGATATGACCTATTCTGGTTTATGTTCCAACAAGAATGTGTTTTCTGCTATTGGCAGGTGGAATGTTGTATAAATATTAATAAAATCCCATTGATTCATGGTGCTGTTGAGTTATTCTATATTCTTGCTAATTTTCTGTCTAGTTCTCCTACGAATTAATTGTTGAAAGGGGGAGGTTGACGTCTCCAGTTATGACTGTTGATTTGTATATTTCTCCTTTCAGTTCCATCCGTTTTTGTCTTACATATTTCATGACTATTGTTTGGTGCATGTACATTTAGGATTGTTATGTCTTTTTGGTAGAATTGACCTTTTTATCTTTACATAATGCCCATCTCTGTTGAAGGCTTGAGTAGAACAAGAGATAGGGGAAGGAGAAATTTATCCTTTTTTCCCTGTCTCATGGCTTAAGCTGGGACATCTCATTTCATTTTCTCCTGCCCTTGGACTGGGATTTATACTGTCATCTCCCCTGGTTCTGAGGCCTTTGGACCTTGGACTGAATTACATCACTAGCTTTCCTGGGTCTCCAGCTTGCAGAAGACAGACTGTGGAACTTCACAGCCTCTAGAATCATGTGAGCCAATCCCGCATAGTAAATTTCCATATATGTATATGTAGATATATATGTGTATACGTAGATATCTCTCCTATTGGTTTTGTTTCTCTAGAGAAACAGAGTTTGGTACTAACGGTGGTTCCAAAGAAAGAGGATTAAAAGGGTAGGTTTTTTGAATTGTTTCTAGAGTTCCTGGAATTGGTTCTCTGATTAGATTTTAAGATGTGAATGAATCTATTTCAGTAGTAAAGAGAGCACTGATAGTCCATAGTGTGAAATAACAATAGAGATATGAAAAATATCTGTATTGGATGCTCCTAACATTATAAAGAGGCTAAATGACTCTGTATATAACACTTTTGAACATTTTTGGAAAACTAATGTATATGATTTTGGTTGATTACTCCTAAGGTGATTGGACAAGATGCTGAAAGAAAGGAATGAGCTTAAGGATTTGAATTCCCAGTTCAAGTGCCACATAAATGACCTAAGAGTGTTCATGTGTGTCCAAAAGGGGACTGTCCCTTCCTGTTGCTACAGGGCTGGCACGCAACCACAGAACCTTACCATGCCACTGGTCAAATTACAATGCAAGTTGAACTCCCAGCCTTGAAGGGGGTCTACTGTTAAAATGAGGCCATTGATTAGGAAAAAGTAAGATCCTGGAAGCTGGTATGGCAACTTGTGGGAAGATCCTGAGGAAACTGGGGACATTAAGCCTCTAAATTTTGGTGAGACTCCTTTACCAGGATTATTGTCCTCCTCACTTCTGACAGAGATGGCCTCTACAATACATGATTCATATGGAGGTGTGCTACACTCAAAAATAACTACTTCAGTTTTATAATTTATACAGGCAAAATTTATACAGTTGTATAATTTATGCAGGAGGAACGTGTGTGGGAATGGATAGTAAGGATGTGAGATAATGGAAGAAAGAACTCATTATAAGTTTGGATCTGAACTAAGGCATGTCTTCTGCATTTAAATTTTTTAAAACTTTTTTAACATTTATTCATTTTTGAGAGAGAGACAGAATGTGAATGGGGGAGGGGCAGAAGGAGAGGGAGACATAGACTCCGAAGCAGGCTCTAGGCTCTGAGCTGTCAGCACAGAGCCTGACACACGGCCCGAACTCATGAACCTTGAGCTCATGACCTAAGCTGAAGTCAGATGCTTAATAGACTGAGCCACCCGGACACCCAGAGCTTCTGCATTCATTGTAACAGCTCGGGGAATTGGAAAGGGATCTAAACGATTGGTTGGTTGACCAAAACATTGGAAGTGCTGGGCATGCCTTGGTTTAACGTAAAGGGAGAAATTCAAGTCCTAGAGAGATCGGATGTTAGAGTGGATTTGTCATGTAAGACCTACTCACCCAACTGGAGGGATCCAGGAGACATACTATCCACCAATAATGCGATAAATACATTTGCGAGGGGAACAAAAGTGTCCTTAAAGAGCTCTGTGATTGCTCTTTCTCTGCAGGCCTGCCTTCATAGTAGGGCTTGCAGTCACTGCATTGGAAAACTGAAATGCAACAGAGTAATTGGGTGTGGAAGCCACCAAGTGCCAGTATTCAACCACCAAAGGCAAAGTGTGGCTACTTTAATGGACAGCAGAGCCAAAGCAGCAACCAGAAGAGCCTGACCCAAGCAGACCTATCATGTTGGCTGATTGGATCTACAGCCTACTAACTTTTTTTAAGTTTATTTATTTATTTTGAGGGGGTATGGGCAGAGAGAGAGGCGGAGAGAGAGAACACCAAACAGGCTTTGCACTGTCAGCTTGGACCCTGACACAGGGCTGGACTTCACGAACTGTAACATCATGAACTGAGCCAAAATCAAGAGCCGGCACTTAACCAACTGAGTCACCCAGGCACCCCATGCCTACTAAATTCTTATGTGATCTGTATAAGCAGAAAAATTTTAGATCAAGTGAACAAAAGTCTACATTAAATCATAAAACAGAAAATCACAGCTCCTCAATCATGACATGACATGAGCCAGAAGCTCTTCAATGAAGGAAAGGCTGGTCTCCAGTATACTACTGAAAGTTTGCAGTTATTCTTGTCCCAGACTTCTCCTAAGAGACCCATCACCTTTCACCAGAGTAACCGTGTCCTGGGGAAAAGGTCAGAGCTTTAAAGGACTTCTGGACACTGACTCTGAAGCGATACTAATTCCAAGAGACCCAAAACATCACGGTGGCCCAAAAGTCAGAATAAAGTCTTATGAAGGTTAGGTGATCAGTGGAGTTTTGGCTCAATTCCATCTGACAGTGGGCCTGCTGTGTCCCCAAACAGATCCAGTGGTTATTCTCCCACTTCTGCGACGTATATTTGGAGTGGACATAACTTAGCCACTAGCAGAATCCCTACATTTGCTCCCTTACCTATAGCATAAGGGCTACTGATATGGGAAAAGACAAGTGGGAGCCAGGAAAGCCCCTGCCTCTACGTAAGAAAAAGAGAAAAAACAAGAGAATGACCACAGTCCCGAAGGGACTGCGGAGGTCAGTGCACCCGCCAGACCTGAGAGACGTAGGGTGCAGCGGTTCCTGCCACACTCTGGCTTGCGGAACAGCAGTGGATTATGACATGCGTAGCCAGGCAGTGACTCCAGACAGGGCTTCATCGCTTGAGCAATTTAATGCATCCTCTGGTACCTCATATGCAGCTATCAATCTGATAAATGGCTTTTCCCCCATACCTGTCCACCAGGCCACCGGCAGATGCTCTTCGTTTTCAGCTGGTAAGGCCAGCGATACGTCTTCACTGTCCTTCATCAGGGGCGTATCAACTCTCCAGCCTGATTTAGTTCTCAGGGGCCTCGATTGATTGCCTTTTCCTTCCACAAGCTATCACACCAGTCCATTACATTGATGACATTATGTTGACTGAACCTAGTGAGGAAGAAGTGGTCACTGCTCTAGACTCATTGGTGAGACATGGTGTGTCAGAGGGCAGAAGATAGATCAGACAATAGGCAGAGGCTTCTGCCTCAGTGAGATTTCTTGGGAAGGTGGGGCCTGATGAGAGGTTCCTTTTAAGATGAAGGAAGAGTTGTGGCATCTGACCCCTCCTAACACCATGAAAGAGGCGTGATGTGTAGTGGTCCTCTTGGGATTTTGGAGGCTATGTGTTCCTACCTGAGTAGGTGACCCCAGCCTTTTTGCCAAGTGACCCAAAAAGCTGCTCGTTTTGAGTGAGACCCAGAACAAGAGAAGGTCCAGGCTGCTGTACAAGCTGCTCTGGGCCATATGATGCACCATTTGGGCCATACAGTGCTTGAAGTGCCAGTGGTGGATAGGATTGCTGTTTACAGCCTTTTGCAGACCCTTATAGGTAAATCAAAGAGCAGGCCCTGAGGATTTTGGAGCAAGGCCCTTCTGTCTTCCATAGGTACCTGCTCTCCTTTTGAAAAACAGCTCTTAGCCTGCTGTGGGTCAAGAGAGTGAACACTTAACCATGACTGCTAAGTTACCATGTGACCCAAAGTGTCCATCATGAGCTTGGTGCTCTCTTACCCATGAAATTGGACTTCCACAGCAGCACTCCACCATCAAATGGGAGTGGTGTACATGCAATCAGTACAGGGCAGGTCCTGAAGGCACAAATAAGTTACATGAAGACATGACCCAGATGCCCATGGTCCTTGCTCTTGCCACTGCCTTTTCTCTCTCAGCATTGCACATATGGCCTCTTGAGGAGTTCCCTACAACTAACTGGCAAAGGAAGAGAAGACCCAATTCTGATTTACAGATGGTTCTGCATAATATAGAGGCCCCACCCAAAGGTGGACTACCGCAGCACTACACACCTCCTCTGGGACATCTCTGCAGGACTGCGGTGAAGACAAATCTCGCCAGTGTGCAGAACATCAGACAGCTCACCTGGTTGAAAGACAAACTCTTGCAAAGAGGAATAGCCAGACTTGTGATTTTATACTGAGACATGGGCTGTGACCAATGGTTTGGCTGGATGCTCAGGGACTTGACGGAAAATGGATCATAAGGAAATCTGAGGAACAGGTATATGAATAGACTTCTCTGCGTGGACAAAAAATGTGAGGTTATTTGTATTCCAGGTGAATTCTCACCAGAAAAAAGCCTCAGCACAGGAGGATTTTAATAATCAAGTACATAAGAGACTCATTCTGTGGATGACAGTCAGTCTCTTTCCCCACCCACACTTGTCATTGCACAATGAGCTTATCAACTCATGGCGGCACGAAGGAGGTTATGCATGGTTTCGGCAACATGAACTTCCATTCACCAAGGCCAACCTGGCCATGCTCACCACTGAGTGCCCAATCTGCCAATGGCTGAGTCTAACACTGTCTCCAATATGGCCCATTCCCCAGGGTGGTAAGCCAGCTACTTGGTGGGAGATTGATGACACTGAATAATTTCCATTATGTAGGGGGCCACATTTTGTGCCTACTGAAATAGACACTTGCTCGGGATACAGATTTGTCTTCCCTGCCTGAAATCCTTCTGCCAAAACTATTATCTCTGGACTTACAGAATGCCCTATCCATTGGCACGGTATTTCATAGCACATTACTCCTGATTAAGAGACACACATCACAGCAGATGAAGTGTGGCAATGGGACCATGGTTGTGGAATTCATGCTCATACCATGTTCCCCACAACCCTAAAGCAACTGGCTTGATAGAACAATTAAATGGCCTTTTGAAGACTCAGTTAAGTGCTGGCTTGGTGACAATAACCTTCAGTTAAAGCTTGCCCTGGAGTAAGATTCTCCAGAGGGCTGTATGTGATCTGAAGCATTATCTAGTAGTGCTCCGTCTCCCATAGCCAGGGCTCATGGTCCAGGAATCAAAGCGTTGCAATGGAAGTAGTACCACTCTTACCCCTGGTGACCCTTTAGAAAGTTTTTGCTCCTCGCTCCTGTGATCTCATGCTCTGTGCTGGTCTTAGATCCAAAGGAATGAATGCTTCCACCAAGAGACATGAAAATGATTCCATTTAACTGTCAAATTAAGACTGTCACTCGGCCGCCTTGGGCTCCTCAGGTCTCTGAATTAACAGGCAAAGAAGGGATGTGAGGCTTATTGATCCTGACTACCTGGGGGACTTGCAGACTACCATTCCACAGGGACGGTGGGAGAGTGTATCTGGAATACAGGAGATTCCTTAAGGCATCTCTTAGGGGGGGCTAATGCTCTGCAATTAGGTTCAATAGAAAACGTCCAACAACCCAATGTAGGCATGGCTACAATGACCCAGACCACTCAGGAATCAAGGCTTGGGTCACCCCACCAGCTAAAGAACCGTGATCAGCAGAGGTACCTGCGAAAGCTAAGGGAATACAAAATGGGTAGAGGAAGAAGGTAGTCACAAATACCAGCTACAATCACATGACCAGCTACAGAAATGAGGACTATCATTGCCTGGAATACTTATTCCTTTTTTTAATTATGAGTGTGTGTGTGTGTGTGTGTGTGTGATTTTTTCCCTCTCTTATTCCCTTATTATGTAACATCAAGATGTATTGATTTTATATCATACCACATAAACATTATTGATTTTATATTCTATTACCCAAGGACTTTACCTCCTCTTGTGAGGATGGGGTTAGTGCATTTTCTGTTGAATGTAAGATTGTGCATTCTGTTGAATGTTAGAATCAGGTTCAATTATGACCTTGTTACTGTCTTTCTCAGAGGTTAAGTATCATTTAAGGAGATTCATGTGACTGCCATGTTGACACAGGGTTTGTTATTTGTGATGGTTAATTTTATGTATCAACTTGACTGGCCAAGCAGTGACCAGATTAAGCATTATTTCCAGGTGTATCTCTGAGGGTGTTCCAGATGACATTAGTATTGAAGTTGGTGGACTCAGGAAAGTGGATTGCTCTCCCAAGTGTGGGTGGGCATCACCTAATCTGTTAAGGGCCTGATTAGGATTAAGAATAGAAGAAGAATAGGATAAGAGGCAGAGGAAGGAAGAGTTTGCCCCATTTCCCTGCCTCACTGTTGAGCTGGAACATGTCCTCTCATCTCCCGCCCTCGAGACTAAAATCTACATCACTGGCTTTCCTCGTTCCCAGGTCGTTGGTGGGGGGACTGAGTTATACCACCTGCTTTCCTGGGTCTTCAGCTTGCAGACAGCATACTGTGAAACTTCTCAGCCTCCATTATTGTGTGAGTCAATTCTCCATCACTCACTCACACACACACACACACACACACACACACACACACACACCATGCTAGTCCTTTTTCTTTGGAGACCCCTGACAACATATATTAGTTCATAATATCATACAGGATAGATTCTGCTCCAAAATCCCCCGTGCTCCACCTGTTCATCCCTCTCGCCTCTCAAACCCCTGACAGCCACTGAGCTTTTTACTGTGTCTCTAATTCTGCCTTCTAAAATGTCATATCATTGGAATTATACAGTACGTAGCCCTTTTAGATTGACTTCTTTAATTAGGAATATGCATCTTAAGGTCTTCAATGTCTTTTCATGGCTGGGTAGTTCATCTCTTTTGATCACTAAATAATATTCCATTATATGGATACAAAATGGTTTATCTACCCGTTCACTGATGAAGGACATCCTGGTTCCTTCCAATTTTTGGAATTTATGAATGAAAGTTCTACAAACATTCATGTATAGGCTTTTGTATGTATATAAGTTTCAACTCATTGGAGTATACACCAAGAAGTTTTTGACTGACAGATTGCAGGGTAAGTGTATGTTTAGGTTTTGTTTGTTTGTTTGTTTGTTTGTTTAGAAACTGCCATAGTGTCTTCCAAAGTGGCTGCACCATTTTGCATTCCCACCAGCAGTAATTAGAGCTCCAGGGGCTCCACATCCTCACCAACATTTGATGTTGTCAGTGTTCTGGATGCTGGCCATGTTAATAGGTGCATTTTTATGGTATTTTATCATTGTTTAAATTTGTAATTCCCTAATGATGTATGACATTAAACATCTTTGCATATGCTTATCTGACATGTTCGTATCTTCTTTGTTGAGATGTTTATTGAGTTTTTTAAATTCAGTTTTTCTGTTCATTAAGATTTTTAAATCAGGCTGTTCAATTTTTTAGTGTTGACTCTTAAGTGCTCTTTGTATATTTTTATATGAGTCTTTTATGAGATTTGTGTTTTACAAATATTTTCTCCTTATCTATGGCCTGTCTTCTCATTAGAAAAGAAAGTATGCATTTCTTTTCTAAGTTTCTAAAATTTTATCTGTGAACTCATATGGGATAATATTTATTGCTTTTTGTTCAAGTTCACTATTCTTTCCTGGAATATGTAATCTGCAGTTGATGCCATCCAATGTATTTTTTATCTGAGCTATTTTAATTTTAATCTCTAGAAATCTGATTCGCATCTTTTTTATACCTTCCTTTCTCTCCCGAACATGTTCAGTCCTTCCTATAACGTCTCAAAAATATAGAACGTAATTAGAATATCCATTTTAATTTCCATCTAATGCTTTATTCTCTCCATTTCTGGATCAGTTCTAATGGATCGTCATTTTTCCTTCTCATTGTGGTTCGATTGCTCCTCTTCTTGGCATACCTCGAAATTTCTATGGATGCCAGTCATTGCAATTTTTACTTTTTTGGCACTGAATATTTTAGTATTTCTATAAATATTCTAGCATTTGGTTCTGGGATGCAATTAAATCACTTGAAAATAATTTGTCCTTTTGGGTCTTGTTTTTAAGCTTTTTAGATGGGGTCCACCCAATGCATAGCTGACGTTAATGCGTCCCCACTTTTCAGGATTGAGTACTATTCTGAGTACTTAGTACTGAGCGGTTTTCCATTCTGGCTGGAGCAACGAGGCATTTTTCTCGGCTGTGTGTGGGTCCTAGGGATTTGTTCCTTCTGATACTTTGGGGACATTCTTTGCCCTGCCTTGGGTAGTTGTCCTACATGAGTATGCTGATCTCTGCTCATAAGCCTCCCTAACAGAATTTCCACTCACCTAGCTGCTTCTCATCCCTCCTTTACCCGGCCACATTCACAGTGGGGCTTGGCCGATTTTTAAAAGAAGCTGGGCTCTTTGCATGCAGTTTTTATCCCTTCTACCTAGAATGTGCCTCCTCAGCCGGCCTTGACCGGCGCCAACTGGCATTCAGCAACAATACAGCCTTTTCTTATGCAAATGTGGGTCCCTAATTTCCTCTCAAACCCTGTTTCTCACCTTCAAATCATTTTGTGACTTAAAATAACTTGTTTGTGTGTTCTGTGGTTTTTGAAAAGTATGCTTTCCTAAGCTATCTCACCCCATAGTTGATAATCACACAGTGACAGGAACTCTCAGTTTTTGCTTACACTGGGTCCCTGGTCTTGGTCAACAGAACACTAGGTTAATAATGTTTAAATATGGACCTTTGGCCTGATCACTGGTTAGAAATCTGTATCAATCAATTATTGTATCTCTGTGGTATGATTTATAGTATCAACACAGTGATGGCTCACAGTGATATTTGTCAGATGTTTATTATTCATTTTCTGCAAACTTATCGTCGAGGATCTGGGTTCAGTCATGATAATTAAGTGAAAGTCCAACTTTATATGTTCGACTCTGTTGGTTTTCCACTCATCCGTGACTGAGTTGTATTTCTTTGTATTTTTTACTTCTTAAAATTTTTTAATTTTTAATTTTTACTTATTTATTTTTATTTTTTAATTTTGGACTAGAGTCAAGCTCAACAGGGTCTTCCTCCTTTCCCCACTGATTCCACCGTGGTTTCACTGGATAGTAGGTGGGGACCGTGGGAATCTCCTTCATTCATTCATTAGCATGAGCATCACTAATTAGATGATGAGCCATTTGGCTACCTCAAGAGAGTCACAGTGAAAAAAAACAAAAAAACAACAAAACAAAACAAAACAAAAACAGAGAGAGAGAGAGAGAGTCATAGTTACTCTTATTGTTTACCTGAACATCATTAAATTTATTCACTTCGACATTCAGATCACTGTGTTACTGACTTTTAAATGTCGCATATTGAAATAAATTTGGCAGAGGCTGAACTACATTTTTTCCAAAGGTATTTTGCTAATAAACACTAATAATATCTTTTTCCATTTTTTCTGATTCTGATCAAAAGTCTCAATGCATGGGGCACCTGGGTGACTCAGTCAGTTAAATGTCCGACTTTGGCTCAGATCATGATCTCATGGTTCTTGAGTTCAAGCCCTGCATCAGGCTCTGCTGACAGCTCGGAGCCTGAAGCCTGCTTCAGCTTCTTTGTATTCTTCTCTCTCTGCCCCTTCCCCACTCACACTCTGTCTCTCCCTGTCTCTCAAAAAATAAATAAAAGTTAAAAAAATAAAAATAAAAGAAGTCCTAGTGCTAAAAAGCTTACTAACAAACTTTCCAAATCTTGAATGACTATATTGTACACCTAAAACTAATATAACACTGTATATTAACTAGCTGGAATTAAAATAAAAAGATTTTAAAAATCTTTCAAATCAGTGAGAAAAACCCTTGTAATTGAAGTTTTGAAACTGAAGAAGATATTTTCTGAGTTAACTAGGTTATTGCTCTGAACAAATATCTTCTTATCATTATTATATCTATTTAATTTTGGCTGTTAATGTATACTAGTAATTGGCTTCTTATAGACATCTGAGAAATCATATTGGCTTAAAATATCTATCATTATTCTTATTAAATTTTAAGTGCAAATAGGTTAGGAGAATATGGATGTAACAGTATACATATAACACGATTTAATTAGTGGGAAAGTACTTTGCAAATATTTAATAAGCCACTTGTGCCAACTCTCTTCTAGCTTCGGGCTCGTTTATTTTTTTCTAAAGAAAGACGGAAAATCCTTAAGATGAAAATCGATTCAACTTTTTCCACAATGGTGAAGTACACAGTTTCAGAATTATTTTGACTTTGAGGATTGTTGGCTTTTAGGCAACAATTATACATGTTATTGGTTTTACTGTTAAGAAGTGACGTTGGGATGACTCGTCAAAATGTCCTGCGTTCAGCGGGACTCAGCAGTGACGTCTGTTTGCAGCAGGGAGTGCCCGGCAGGAAGCAGCTTTGCCGATACTGATGGAGTCATTTGGGTCCTATCAAGACACAAAAACGTCCATCCATGTGATCTTGATTCCAGGAAGGAAGGGAGATTACAGAGGAAATTGGGCTGAGTGAATCCTTTCTCCTCCCTAAAAGGGGATAAATGGGTTGATTCCAAGCATTCCTAAAAACAGCTAAGCCACCAGCTTCTCGTTTACAAAATCAAACTAGATCGGCTTCAGGAGCTCGTGGGGAAGGTCTGATTTTTGTGATAACTCAGGACCTTTCAGCTAAAGACTCGCTTCTCTTTTCCAAGCGATCTCTTCAGGAAGCCATATGTTAGGTCAAATACCCTGCCAGGTCTCGGAACTCATTTTCTCTCTCTATGTAGGTAACAATTAAAGGGCAAAATCTTGAGCTGGTGTGCATTACCAGGTAAGAGGGGAAGTGAAATTTTTCCAATTTTATTCACAGTTGAAACTCTTTGGCCTGTCTCCTTGAAAAGTCTGTAAGGACTTAGAGAGACCCTGTGCCGCTCCTTCCCACGCATGTTTGTGAGTGAATCTCAGCCAGGCCAGTGCCACGCGGCCACGGGCTCACTCCCTTCTCCTAATATGGGTCTAGAGTCACCAGTCTATGCTAATGTCCGGCGTTTGAAATCCTCTGATGTGCAGATGAGCCGTGCTTCGATCCCTGTATCTGACGGAGGGAAAAACGAAAGCCAGGGCCTTGAAAGAGATTTGTCCAAGGTGCCAGGACCCATCTGTGACACTCAAGGGTGTATTCATGTCCTCCGGCTGCTGTTAACCAATCTGTAACCTTAGTGCTTTAAAGCAATGGCTGTTCATTGTCCTACGGTTTTGGGGGTCAGACAACCGAGGTGGGTCCTTCTGAACTAGTCAGGGGTCGGCAGGCCTGCTTCCCTTCAGGAGGCTCCAGGGGAGGGGAGAATCTATTCTCTTCCTTTTCCAGCTTCTGGAAGATGCCTGTGTTCCTTGGCTCGTGGCCACATCCTCAGCCTTCGAAACACACCACTCCAGCCCCTGTTTCTGCGGCCACATCTCCTCCCTCGCTCCCTGACATCCATCCATTGTATGAGGACCCTGGTGACCCCACTGGGTGATCCAGGATCATCTCAAAATGCTTAATGTGCAAAGTCCCTTTTGCCCACGTGCGGTGATGTAGATAAGGTTTTGGGGATTCGGATGTGGGCGTTTTGGGGACCGTTATTCTCACCAGCATAAAGGGCATGTTTGCACTGTGGACTATTTCTTCCATTATAACGTTTGCTTTTAGTGTTTGTTTATTTTTTTATTTTGAGAGAGAGAATGAGAGTGCACAGGCAGGGGAGAAGCAGAGAGAAAGAGGGAGATAATCCCAAGCAGGCTCTGACAGCACGTACAAGAGTTGGAGGCTTAACTGACCAAGCCACCCAGGTGCCCCTAAAGTATGAGAAGTTACGTCATATGACTGTATCAGTATACAGACAAATATAATTCGGGCCCAATTTTTTAGTATATTCACTAGTATTATATTCATTTTTTTCTCATCATTTTAAAAGACATTAAAGTTAAGCTTTTTTTGTCAGCCTGCTATACCTCCCGGATAAGTAGGTCCTGGATGAAAAAGCTAAAAATGCAACCTGGGTGTTTGGACCTCCATTTCCGTCCTCTTTACACTAAATTTCTTGGGTCCAGCTTGGAATGGAGACTGAACTGTGCTGTTAGCGCAGGTGCTTTGGAATATGCTGCTGCGTGTGGTCTCTTCCACTTGGCCGAGAGTTTCCTCTGTCACACGATGTTCTGGCCGATCCCTGCTGTCACGGAAGCTGTCCTTAGACTTAGCGGCCGCCACCCACCCAGGAGAGACAGCCACCACACCCACACAGGTCTGTCGTCACCAGGAAACACTTTTCCGGAGAGACGTGTGCTAATCCATTTCCTGCCTCGTGCACTCTTCTGCGCTCTCTGGTCTATGAGAAGATCCAGGAGGAAATTCCTTCCCTTCTGAAGGAGAAACCCACCTTCTCCAAGTGGCTGGTGCACTCTCTGGCACGTGGCATGAGCCAGGAGCCTGACAGTTTCTTAGATGACTTTGTGACTATCGATGGGGGCACACTCCCCCAGCACAGGGCCAGTGAGATGCCCCAAGGCCTCCAGTTGCATTGGGTTTCCTGACTTCCTTGATTTCAGAACCCACCTCCCAGGGGATGAGTACTACTCCCCACAGTCTACTGAAAGGGTTCAAACTAGCCAAGCCTAAGCCTGCCTCCTACCCTGCCTCAGGGTTCCTTCCCATGGAAACCACATTAAAGGCCCTTGTCCACATTTCCCCCTCACTCCCTCTGCCTCTCTACCTCAGCCTTGTGTTTCCCACATGGCCTCCCTGGTCTGGGCCCCTCCTGTGGGGGCCTGTGAGTATACTAAACTATCTTTCAATGGCGGTCACCTTCTGATCTGTTGACCTTACACACACACACGCACACACACACGCCTCTGGATCAAATACCCATTGAAATAATGAGATTTTCACAATCCAAAGAGCTCATTGAACCCAGGGTTATATATATAAGAGTCCATGCATTTAACATACGAATTGAAATCGTGAAACCTGAATGTGAATAGCAAGCCATCTGGAGTGCAAAGGTGAAGGAAGATATGTGTAAAAAAGGAATTAATAAGCGAGATCTGGTTCACAATTCACCTTCTGGAAAAGAAGACAAATGCTCACTTTATTGAATATTAATTACATATAAAGCACTTTGTAAGGACCGTCTAATTTAATCCTCACCACAAACACATAAACTGAGAGTTATTATCTCCTTATTAGAGATTTAGAAATTGAGAATTGAGAAATGTAAGTGATTTCTTAAAGTCATATAGTAAGTAAGTCGTTAGCCAGATTTTCAGTCAAGGCTGACTCACCATTGCCATTTCCAAAATGCAACATTATTAAACTTCTAGGTTTTTGCAAGCATTTTTGAGAAACAGGAGTTGGGAATTGAGGCCAAGTTGAACATGGAAAAAGTCCTTCAAAAGATGCCAAAATTGAAAATTCATTTAAAAGGAGAAGGAATTGTAAGGTGTATTAGGTTTGGAAGGAAGAAAAGCGATCTCCATATTTTCACAGAAAAGTCAAGGGCTCTGGTGCCTTTGAAGTTTGTTTACTTTATCCCGGAAAGATGAAAGAGTCCACAACATGAGGCCAATGGCGGGAAGCCCGCTGTTAGATGTTTAGTTTTCAGTCCTGTCTCTCCAGCTGCATCCCATTCAGGCGTTGACTTTGTTATTTCCACCATGAGGATAGTGTAAATAAAACGTGTAGTTGTAATGGTCTCAACTGATTATTTTCTACTAAAACTATTGTCTATAGTACTGATTCTTTGATCAAAGTCTGGGCAGTACAGATAAAATACTCTGAAATTTTTATATCATTATTTATATTCCATTCAAAGTGTTTAACTAATTTCACTTCTTTTCTGTCTTAACTTTATAGACATAGTAGAATTCTTGGTCCTTGCCTGTGCAGTATCATGTAATATTTTACTAAGTCTAGTTTTTGTCATTGTGCATTTTTTGCTATATAAGCATTACTTTGATCAATCAGTTAACAATGATGCAATGCTGGGGCACCTGGGTGGCTCAGTTAAGCATCCGACTCTTGATTTTGGCTCAAGTCATGAGCTTGCAGTTCATAAGTTCGAGCCGTGCATAGGGCTCTGCTCTGAAAACGAAGAGACTCTTGGGATTCTCTCTCTCCCTCTTTCTCTCTGCTCCTCCCTTGCTTGCTCTCTCTCTCAAAATAAATAAATAAACTTAAAAAAACAAGTCTCCAATGTCTTATTATAGGTTTAAGATTTGTCCATTTTTACTCAATAAACTATTTTGCCACTTGCAATTTTATTCCATGTCAATATTGTTCAGGACAGTTATTTCCACCAATTATAAAAATTTGCATGTTTATTATTGCCATTTAAAATATCATCAACCTATGTGGCTCAGTAGTATTTTTGCTAAAGCCAATGAATATCAATTCCAGTTTTTCTTGATTTCTTCTACCAGCACAAATTACTATGAATTGGGTAGTTTTAGATGTGATTTTCATCACGTTTTTATGACATGTATTTCAAACTGTTTATAAATGACTATTTGGCTTGATAAAAGGTTATCCTACATATAGTCTCTTCAAATGAAACAAAAATCTTTATAGACTTGATAATATCAAAACAGAACTCTACTCTAATTTCATGAAATAGTAATTGTTGGAAAAGATGATCATGCCATCTGCCAACTTTTTTTTTTTAGTTTATTTATTAATTTTGAGTGAGTGTGTATGAGTGAGTAGAGGTGGGACAGAGTGAGGGGGCGGGGGGGGAAAGAATCCCAAGCAGGCTCTGCAGTGTCATCACAGAGCCCAATGCAGGGCTCGAACTCACGAATCATGAGATCATGACCTGAGCCTAAATCAAGAGTTGGCCCTTAACCGACTGAGCCACCCAGATCCCCCTACCAACTCTTGATCAAGAGAGTGGTCCCAGACTTGGGACATTTCCTTCCCTGGAAACAGGAGCCTTCATAGCCTGTGCGGAGCTTATCACCTTGTTTGGGAATAGCTTCTCCTGTTCCAGATTTGATATCTAATTTCTTTGTTCTGCTTAAGTGTGTGTATATGTCATATGTCGCCTGGCCAACCCCACTGCTCTATCTGTTCTCTGGAGAGGAAACAAGGTGCCTCCTGTACAGACAAGAGAGGTGCGTGCAGACCGTCGCCTGCAGGAGCTTCAGGGGCTGAGGGTTAGACCCACGGCCCATGGAGACCAGTGTCCATGATTGCAGCCAGTCTTGCCCCGTGTCTTCACTGTGTGAGGAAAGCACTGTTCCATCAGTGTCTGTGTGAATCGTGTGTTTTTTGCAACCCCAATCCCCGCAAAGCTTGTAGGGGGCTGACGCACTGGAACTGCTGTTCTTCGTGGCAGGATCCGCCAGCAGGGGCCTCCCTTCCTCCCCCCCCCCCCCCCCCCCCCCCCCCCCCCCCCCGGAGAAGACAGGTGTCACGTACCTGACAGTAATGACAAGACTGTCATTGGTTGGACCTGCCACGCAAGACTCATTGTTCAGTTAAGTAAGCACAATATTGATTTTGTCTTGGACTTAGTAGAAGTACTTGTGCTATATTTTTGAGAATCTAAGAAATGTCTACAAATTGGAGATCATTAAATCAAAAGCAAAATGTTCTAAGCCCTAGAGAACAAATCAATACCTCTCCTTCCTTCCTTCCTTCCTTCCTTCCTTCCTTCCTTCCTCTTCCTCTTTCCTTATTTTTCCCCTTTTTCTTTCTTTCTCTCTTTCTTATACTTATAAATTTTTACTCTGAAACCACTGAACAAATATTGGTATATTTGTGTAGACCGTAAGAGATGCACTATAACAAATAAAGGATACAAGCTTTGTGATTCAAAAAGCTGTGGCTGAATGCTGGTTTCACCACTGAGTAGGTACGTGACTTTGACACATTTATCTCCTCACACTTGGCTTCAGTTTCCTCACTGCAAAATGAAATTAGCAATACCCATTTCTCAGAATCGCATGGAGACTAAATGAGCTAAGGAGCTAATGAGTATTCACTTAAACTCACGGAACATATTAAATAGTTAGTACATGGTAACCATTAATGACCTAGCTTTTTTTTTCATAATGAGGAAAATCTAAATTTGAATGTGACAGCCTAACTCTGCATTTAATTTTTTCTAGTTATTTTTCTTTTATCATGTTCCCTAAAGCCAAGGAGGTCTTCTGATGAGATGACAAGATTTAGAAATAAAACAAAACCTGTCCACTGCCCAGATCCCTTAGTCAATTAGCAATATAAATATGGCCATTTACTTAATGCTGCCTTTCTGCAGTGGGCGACTTGATTCTCTTTCTATGTGTATCTTTCTGAAAGATTGAGGCAGGACAGGGGATTAACAAGCTGACATTTGGATGAGGTGTTGTGCTGAAAGATTTCTTATTATTTCCCTCTCAATTCTCAGACCATATTTCCAAAGCAAATATGACTCATTTAATTTTACTTATCAACAAATTAATATTTGGAAGACTTATAGGCCTTCCCAAAGACACCAAACAACAAAGAAGTGGACTGGGCTTAGAATTCCCATTTGATTCTGTGTTCTTTCCCATATCAGGTTACGACAGACATAAAAATAACATCTTCATAGTCAAATGGAATTATTATTATTATAATTACTTTTCAAAGATCCCAAGATTTACTATTTGCATCCATTATAGGTATTTTCATTGATTCCATGGATTGCTTTTAAATTGAGGGTTTCTCTCTCACAATCTACAACCTGCAGGCTTAGCAGACAGACTCCAAATCAGCTTGTACACATTCCCATACCTCCAGCCCTCCCATCGGCCAGCATCAGAGAAAATTTTTTTCCCTGTCATGCTACATATATTGAAGATGAGCTTTTTACACAGAGAAGTGACAAAGTTATCATGGAAAGTAGACAAGACCAAGGAAAGTTGCAAAGTTTTCTATCTTCTGCCATTGAGGAGGGATAGCTTGGGGGACATTCACTCCTTTGGGTCGGTTTTTATCAGGAAGGCCTGAATTTGACCACAAAAACTTGGGTTTTCATACTGTTTTAGCAAAATTGGTAGATTCTCTTGATTTTTTTTTTTTAATATTTTTATTTATTTCTAGGAGAGAGAGAGAGAGACAGCGTGAGCAGGGGAGGGTCAGAGAGAGAGGGAGTCACAGACTCTGAAACAGGCTCCAGGCTCTGAGCTGGCAGTCAGCACAGAGCCCGACGCGGGGCTCGAACCCATGAACCGTGAGATCATGACCCAAACGAAAGTCGGACGCTCAACCGACTAAGCCACCCAGGCGCCCCTAGATTCTCTTGATTTTTAAAAAATGTATGGCCAACTGTATCCTTTGGATAAATACCTAGTAGTGCAATTGCTGGGTCATAGGGTAGTTCTATTGTTAATTTTTTGAGGAACCTCCAAGAATGAAATCTTTTCATTTGCAACAAAGTGGATGGAACTAGAGTGTATTAGGCTAAGCGAAATGAGTCAGTCAGAGAAAAACAAATATCATATGATTTCACTCATATGTGGAATTTGAGAAACAAAACAGATTAACACAGAGGAAAAGAAGGACAAATAAGGTAAAAGCAGAGAGGGAGACAAACCATAAGAAACTCTTAAATACAGAGAGCAAACTGTGGGCTGCTAGAAGGTGGGGGATGGGCTAAATGGGGGATGGGCATTAAGGAGGGCACCTGTTGGGATGAGCACTCGATGTTGTATGTAAGTGATGAATCACTGAGTTCTATTCCTGAAATGATTATTACACAATATGTTAACTAACTTGGATTTGAATTAAAACATAAATTTAAAAAGGAAGAAAAGTATTGTAGGCTGACTCAGTGAGTATTTATATGACTCATAAAAGTGACTTTAGTTGATTCATAACAAATCACTTTCTGAAACAATTTTAATGCAGTGGAGATTTTAAAAATTTTCGTTAATGATTATTTTTGAGAGAGAGAGAAAGAGCGAGCGGGGGACAGGCAGAGAGAGAGGGAGACACAGAATCCGAAGCAGCTCCAGGCTCTGAGCTGTCAGCACAGAGCCTGACACGGGTCTTGAACCCACAAACCGTGAAATCATGACCTGAGCTTCAGTCAGATGCTTACCTGACTGAGCCACCCTGGCGCCCCTACTGTGGAGATTGTTTTTTAATGTCGATAACAAAAGACAAAAAGACAGAAAGGGAGGTGAGACATCTTGGTGTTGTTTAATCTAGGTCACTTACACTGAGATTACTCCATCAACTTCAGGCATCTGTATTTACATAAATCCGGATGACAGGCAAGCATGCCACGTCCTTTCTGGCCACGTAGCACACGTTTCCTTGAAAGCACATTTACAAACATACCTGTTTCTCATTCCACACTCTTACTCTTCTGGGGCCTCGCTTCTTCCTCCCCTTCTGTGTTTGCATCATATTTATTTCTCTGCTGAACGTTTCCACGTAGAGGTTTATATTTATGATTTTGCTTCTGACAGCATCTTTGCTGTAATGATTTTACTTTCTCATTCAAAGAAACCATTTTTGTGGTAGACTCCGCTTTCAGAACTGTATTCATAGGAGTAAAATAAACCCACAAATTTAATTTAGAAAAGAATCTCATTCATTAGGAGCAGTCTTTTAAAAGGACATATCTATGACTTTCAAATAGAATATTGAGAGCTTTTTAGCGTGGCGCTTCCATTTGTAATTATTTTTTAAATGGTTGGTACAGTAATTAGAAATGAAAGAAATATTTCAAAGTTGACTCTTTTATAGATGCTTAAAAGATTTCTCTTTGTCACTGATTTCTTTACATTTATTTGCTTATTTCAGTAATCTGTACACCCAACGTGGGGCTCAAACTCACAACCCCGAGATCAAGAGTTGAAACGCTCTTCTGACTATGCCAGCCAGGCGGTTCACTTTACTATTGATTGTTAACAGTTTTTCTAAAAAGGACCAAGGTCTGGTGTTCAGTTTGGTTTGGTTTGGTTTTGGCTCACCAAAGATCTCTGGGTTAATATTTCATATCAGTTCTGGAAAATTCTCGGCCAGTACATCTTTTTTTTTTCTTTTATAGTTTATTGTCAAGTTGGTTTCCATGTAGCACCCAATGCTCATCCCAAGTGCCTTCCTTCATGCCCATCACCCCCCTTCCTCTCTCCCCCACCCCCATCAGCCCTCAGTTTGTTCTTAGTTTTTGAGTCCCTAATGGTTTGCCTCCCCCCCCTTCTTAACTATTTTTTCCTCTTCCCCTCCCCCATGGTCCTCTGTTAAATTTCTCCGGTTCCACATATGAACGCAAACATATGGTATCTGTCCTTCTCTGCCTGACTTATTTCACTTAGCATAACACCCTCGAGTTCCATCCGCATTGCTACAAATGATGGCCAGTATATCTTTGAATGCTCTGAATTTTGCTTCTGCTTTCTTCTCTTTCTTCTCTTCTGTTGAGACTAAAATTACACATCCCTTAAAAATTCTGAGCATGTTCTGCAAGTCTCTTATGATTCTATCCCCCTCCCCCATTGTCTGTCCCATGAGTTTTGCCAATTTTCTATTGATTTGCCTTCTGGCTCAACAATCCTGTCCAGTCTGTTCTTATATTTTATGTTTGTCCACTATTGTCATAACTGAAGATACTCTATTTTTTCAGTTCTAGAATGCTCACTTGAGTTTTATACATTCCAATTCTCTGATAAAACCCTCCACGTTTGGTCTTCTTCATCTATTTCTTAAATTTGTGGGTCAGTTATTTTAAAACCTTTGTCTGCCACCCTCACTAGCCAGGACATCTGTGATTCTATTATCATTTGTCTCTCTTGGTTACTGGTTATATCATCTTGCCTTTTTGTACAAGTGCATTCTGAGAACATAGCGAGCACATCCTTAGAGGACCTGGTGATGTCTTCCACGATTGAGGGGGGTTTTCCTCTGTTAGACAATTTGTGGGGGCTGATTCCCCACATCTACTGTTGGGAAAACACTGAAAAATAAAGCCTGCTGCCAACCCAGAAAACATTTCCAAAAATGTAAAAAGGAGCAAGAAAACTGTCTTCATATCAAATAAACATTAAATTAGGCACAATGCACTAATGAGGTTGTAAAGACAGAATGGAACCCCGCCCGTGTATATAGCCACAAACATACACATCCCACTGCATTCTTGTAGACTGTCTTTATCGATCAGAAAGAAAATTAGAACTTATGTGTCTTTTTAATAAGCAGGAAGTCACCTCTTGGAGCTAAGGGTCTAAACCTAGACCCCCAGAGACAGAAAGACAGGGTGTCACTCTCCTCGGTGTCTATATTTCAAAGAGATCTCTCCATGATCTCCAAGAAAGACATTCTCAGGATGCAAAGAGTCTGATTTAGCTTTTAAAAATGTTTTATTAGTTAATTTAGTGTTTGAGAGAGAGAGAGAGTGAGCAGGGGAGGTGCAGAGAAAGAGGGAGAGAGAAAAATCCCAAGCAAGATCCTTACTGTCCACACAGAGCCAGATGCAGGATTTGATCCCATGAGCCCCGAGACATGACGTGAGCCAAAATCCAGGGTCAAATGTTTAACAGACTCCAAAATTTATAGCCACCAATTCTTTTTTTAACTTTATTTACTTATTTTGAGAGAGAGAAAGAGAAAGAGAGAGAGAAGAAGGAGCACAATCGAGGAAGGCGCAGAGAGAAAGAGGGACAGAACCCCAATCAGGACCCATGCCGTCAGCACAGAGCCTGGTGCGGGACTCGTGAACGGTGAGATCATGACCTGAGACGAGATCGAGAGTCAGATGCTTCGCCGGCTGCGCCACCCAGGCGCCCTGCCACCAGTTCTTCAAAATGCACAGGTTACACAAACATCTTGCTTTTCTTTTCTCCAAGTGCCCGTGCGCCTTCCTGTCCTGTGGGACTTCGAAGACCCGTCCTGTTTTCCTCACGTTTCTCACCTCCCTGCTTGGCCCGAAGACACCATCTCCCCAGTCCGTCCACACGGACTTGCTCTTAGTTTTTCTGTCTGAGACGTTACTGCTTTCAAAAGTAAGTCGTGGGGCGCCTGGGTGGCTTAGTCGGTTAAACGTCCGACTTTCACTTGGGTCATGATCTCACGGTTCATGGGTTCGAGCCCCGCGTCGGGCTCTGTGCTGACTGCCAGCTCGGAGCCTGGAGCCTGTTTCAGTCTGTGACTCCCTCTCTCTGACCCTCCCCTGCTCACGCTGTCTCTCTCTCTCTCTCCTAGAAATAAAAAAAAAAAAAAAAAGTAAGTCGTTAATGTGTTCCACTGAGGTGTGAAGCCGGCAGGCGTAGCCCAGGAGAGGAACGGTTTTATGTCAATGGTAACTCCTTCTTTCATCGGGCCTGTTGTGTTTGTATCCTTAACCTTACAGAGAATGCAGGCTCAGTGCGTGGCATACAATGGCTCAGAAAATCTAACATTTGGTTAACGAGTTATAGTCACATAGATTCAACGAAGAATAGATCGCAAGTCCGACCCACACTGCAGTATAAAGAAAATAACTTAGTGTGTCTTTAATACATCAGAAGTCACCTCAGGGTGAAGCAGTAGCCTTTTGACTTTATCTGTTTATTGGTTTGCTCATCGATACGATGAATATAGATCACGCCTTGATCAAGCACTTTGACAAACGACCACTGGCCAGTGGCTGTTCAGGATCCTAGTTGGTGGAGGAAGTGATTAGTGGCCTCTTGTATATGAATTTGGAAGATGACAGACATTCTCAAAAGTGCCGGGGAATTAGAAATCAGATTATCTCAGGGGGAGAAAGCAGGATGTTAACAGCAAAATATGAGACGCCCACAACTCTAACTACCTCTATCCAAGTATGAGACGGGCCAGAAATAGTTACGTGCTTCATGTGTCACAGACATTGATTAGTATACTACTGCTCGGGCAAAAAGCAAGTATCATAAATAACAGAAATTGGGATCAATAACACCAATATTTTGCCATCTACCCCATCATGACATATTCTTATGCCACAAAGTCTTAACAAATTAAGAGTCTTTATATTTACTGTAAGAAAGACCATAAAATCTTTAGGCAATGAGAAGATAAAACCATACGCGTGTTCATTATTTAAAACCACAGCAGGTGGGAGCTCCCCATGTGAGGCGCTGGAACCTTCCCCCGGTTGGAAGAAATCGAGGAAGCGCAGGGCACTAATGAGTGGAGTCGTGTTTCAGCCGCAGAAAACGTGAAGGAGGTTTCAGACTGCGAGGTGGGCTGTGTCTCCCCACAGGGTGATACATACGGAGTAATTCCCTTCCACCTTGATAGTCTGTGTATAACACCAGCACGGCCTGACTGTCACTTGTTTCTGGCCCAGAAGCGCCTGTGGCTGTAAGTACCTGCATGTCGTGAGTGACAGGAAAGCCCCATCCCCTGTACTTGTATGCAGTCTATTGCCGCCGATACATAACATGTATTTTGGGAAGCAAACACTGACTCAGGAAAGCCTTTTATTTATTTATTTTTTAATAGTTTATTGTCAAGTTGGTCTCCATATAACACCCAGTGCTCATCCCCACAAGTGCCCTCCCCCCCACCCCCGTCAGCCCTCCATGCCCATCAACCCCCTCCCCCTCTCCCCCATCAGCCCTCAGTTTGTTCTCAGTATTCAAGAGTCTCTCATGGTTTGCCTCTCTCCCTTTACCCCACCATTTCCCCCCTTCTTCTCCCCCTTGGTCATCTGTTAAGTTCCTCCTAATCCTCCTATACGTGCAAACATATGATATCTGTCCTTCTCTGCCTGACTTATTTCGCTCAGCGTAACACCCTCAAGGTCCATCCATGTTGCTACACATGGCCAGATTTCATTCTTTTTCGTTGCCATGGAGTATTCCATGGTATAGATAAACCACATCTTCTTGATCCATTCGTCCGTTGATGGACACTTAGGCTCTTTCCATGGTTTAAAGCCACATCTGCCACTGGGACAGGGAGTCAGGGGTTCCTCTGTCAGGGCCACGCCTCATCTCTGGGTGCCGGACGACTTGCACTTGGGGAACCAGACCCAATGGGCTGCGCCCAGACAACCTCGCTCCTCCCCTCCCTCCCTCCTCAGCAGCACACACACTCACACGCAGACACCCACCCAGCCTATGCCTGGGTGCTCTCGCTGGCCAAGATAGGGAAGGGACCACTAACCACAAGAGCAAAGGAGACCCAGAGCCCAGCAGAGGGGTCTTCTGAGCACTTCCGGCGCCGGGAGGAGAGGGAGGCAGACAATGAATAAACACGGGGACTCGGTGTTGGAAGCGGTAAGCAGGATGGAGAAAATAGAGGTGGGAGGGGCGATGCCAGGGAAAAGGCTGTTGTCCCCTGTCAAGGAAGCCCCCTTGACAAAGTGATGCTTGAGCAGAGATCGAAAGGAGGTGAGGAGAGCCCCGCTTGCCCATCTGGGACGCCTGTTTTAGGCAGAGAGGAGAGCAGGGCAAAGGCCCTGGGGCGGGAGCAGGTGGGCTATGTTTGAGGAGCCGCAGCTGGTGGTGGCTCAAGAGTGACACGGGAAGATGCAGGACCCGAGACCGAGCGGGACTGGGTCATGCCGGACCTTGTAGGCCACTGGGCAGCTCTGGCTTTTACTCCAAGTGGACGGGACGCCCTGGAGGATTGGAGCAGAGGAACTCTGGGGAATGTAGCTTTGCTCTTTGCCCCTGGTTCCTGGCGCACAGCTCCAAGGCCCTAGGCGTCTCCAGAGTAATGAGAATGACTTTCGCTTTCCAGTGGGTTCCTGGCGGCTGCGGCTCGGCCATCGCTCCAGCGGGGGGTGGGGTGGGGGGTGGAGGGGGGCTGGGCCGGGAGGACCCCTTGTGTGGCTAGGGGGCTAGAACCTTCAGCCTCCTCTCTGACTTCCAGGGAGGGGAGAGCGGCTCGAGGTTGAGTTAATCACCAGTGAGCAACAGAGCCGGTGCAACGAAGCCTCCATGAAGACCCCTCACTGAAGGGGCTCAGGAGCTTGCAGGCTGGTGAGCAGGCGGTGGTGCTGGGAGGGGAAGCACCGCAGAGGGTGGAAGCGCCCGCCCCTGCCACGCAGCCCCCTGGGCACCTCGTCCCCCTGGCTGTCCCGAGCCGCATCCTTCATAATGAACTGATCATAGTAAGGAAAGCACTTCCCCCAGGGCTGTGGGCCGTTCCAGCGGATGTTCAAGCCTGAGGGCAGCTCCTGGGAGCCCCGTCTACACCCTGTGCAGCACAAGTATGAGAGGCCCAGGACTTGCAGCTGGTTTCTAAAGTGGGGGGTGGTCTTGCAGAGCTGCGGGGGTGTCTGCCCTCACTCTGGGTCAGCTGGTGTCAGAATCGGTCCTAACTGTTCAACCCCCAGTTGTCAGAGAATCAGAGACTGGGTCGTTGGTGTGGAAAACGCCCACACATTCGGTGTCACACGTGTTGTTAGTGAAAACGGCTTGGGGACGACTCTCTGACAATTTGGAAAGGGTATCAGCCATGGTGGCTGTGCTCCGGACAGAGGGCGGCGGCTGGGAGGCCGGTCCCAGGTGACGCAGTCACCCTATTGGGGTGGGAGGCGGTGAGGACAGGGGCCCACCAAGTGAGTGCGGGTACACCTCGTCTCAGTGCGGGCTGTGTTTCAGACACGTCTGTCTGTCTGTGCTCCTCCGGTTCTTCTTTAAAATTTCTTTAATGTTTATTGTTTATTTTGAGAGAGAGAGAGAGAGAGGAGGGGCAGAGAGGGAGACCCAGAATCCGAAGCAGCCCCAGGCTCCGAGCTGTCAGCACAGAGCGCGACGCGGGCCTTGAAGCCGCGACCCGAGAGATCCTGGGCTGAGCCGAAGCCGGACGCTGAACAGCCCGAGCCCCCAGGCGCCCCCTGCGTCCGCGGAGGGACGAGGCCTGTGTGCAGGAAGCCACGGGCGCCCCTGACGGTCAGCGAGGACTCGGAGGGAGAGAGGGGCCCGCAGCCAGGCGGCCGGGCGGGAGCGAGGCGGGGCCTGGGGCAGGGCGGGGGGCCCCTGCCGGAGAGGGGCGTGGCGACGCCCCCTGCGCACGGCGTTGCCCGCGGAGCCGCGCGAGGGACGCCCCGGTCCCGTCTGTCTCCGGTCCCTAACCCCACGCTGCCCGGCGTGGCCCCGCGGGGCCGGGCGCGAGGCAGGTGTGCGCTCAGCCTCCTTCCTGAGGCCCGCGGCAGAGGGCTGGGCGGCGGGCGGGTGGCAGCGCCGCTCTCGGGGGGCTGTGAGCAGTCCCGGGAAGGGCGGCGAGGGAGAGGGGCGCTCGCAGAGTCTTCTGACCGCTCCCACGAGCGTTTGATGACTGCGTTTGGCCGGAGTGTGGGACACGCGGGCCTTCAGGGAGCGTCTGGGACTGTGTGTGTGTCGGGGGCGCTTTCACGTTGGAGACCCTGGTAACAGGGAGCCAGCCACCTGCGCCGCGGTGGAGACAGGAGACAGGAGGCGTGGCCCGCAGAGCAGGGGGCTAAGGGCCGCCAGGGCTGAGGGACAGGGGCTGCGGGGCGCGGCCTCCGCAGGTCGCAGCAGGTGGACGTGACACCCGGGACATGGAACAGTCCTGTGTTCCAAAGACCAAGTGTCCGGGTTGCGTAGGAAACAGTCTCTTTAATTTTCAAAATCAAACATCCACTCTTAGGGTTTACTCATTTAATGCAGAATGTCTTGTGTATCGGATAAATGTGCTCACATTTAAAATGTATATTGAAGTTGCAGTGTCTCTGTTCACTCTAAGTTTCTGAAGAGTTCTCGGGCCTTTATTAAATTACACCATGATGAAATGAGTCAAGAATTTAGATTACTTTCCCAGTTCAAGGTCCTGTATGCAATTATGCTCTGTTGTCTTACATTATTGCTTTTTAAGCTATATCATGTCTTTAACATTTTATTTCTCATTACCCTGTATCTACACCCAACTCAAGAAAATCTAACCAGAACTACCTTCTGGGACAGCCTGTGACAATCTGAGGAACAATTTTTTATGGTAGGTGTTCCAAAAGAAGGAAGCACGGCCAAGTCCATCTCATGCAGTCACCTCTAAGTCTGAATTTCCTGTGTGTCCGTCCTCTGAGCCCTTGCCTTCCCCTTCCGGAAGAAGAATTCAACCTTCACACTTTGCTACGGCTTTCACCGAAGGAGCAAGGAGTGGTTTTCCTATCCCCTCTTTCCTTCTCTCAGGCTTTCCAGGGCCATCTGCTCTCTCCCTCAGGGGTAAGAAAGCCAGTCAGGTCAAATCACATTTCCTTTTTTCTTCCTTCGGAGACCGCTGGTGACCGAGAGAGCCCGTTGGGATAGTGGGCTGTGAGGGGGATAAATAAACTCCTTCACTGGTTTCCGTTTGTGAATTAATAAAGGTTACCAGTCTTCGTTATAAATCTAGCTTCTTTCACAATCATGGAAAAGTGGAAGCGATCTAGAAGTCCTTCAACAGGGGAATGAATTAAACTGTGGTATGTCCATACAGTGGAACATGACTCATTAACAAAAGGAACTACTGATTCATGCAACAATGTGTAGGAATACAGTTAATTAATGTGAACTCTTAACTGATATATGTTACCTAGGAAAATCAACCAGGATGCAGGAGTAACCAAAAAGGAACATAAACTTTAACAATGGAAGCTGACTCTGTTACAAATGAATAACATAACCACACCAGCTCCTTTGATGAACAAAGTCATTAGCTTCCAAATTGGAGAATTCCATTCCTGGGAATCAATAACTTAACTTTGGGCAGGGGCATCTGGGTGGCTCAGTCTGTTAAGCATCCCACTCTTGACCTCAGCTCAGATCTTGATCTCAGGGCCATGAATTCAAGCTCTGCACTGGATGTGAAGCCAACTTAAAAAAAAAAAAAAAAAGGCAACTCACTTCTGGACAGGAAGACAAGCAACTGAGCATGAAGCCACCACTAAGTTACAGACTCATAAAGTTGGGAAAGACCCCAGGAGTCATTTAATACACCTGTTGCTTCCAGGTTTACAACTTTGTCTCATCTCTGAATGAAACCATTTCCAAGGGTGCCTGGGTGGCTAAGTTGGTCTGACTTTGGCTCAGGTCATGATCTCACAGTTCGTGGGTACGAGCCCCGCGTCGGGCTCTGTGCTGACAGCTCAGAGCCTGAAGCTGCTTCGGATTCTGTGTCTCCCTCTCTCTCTCTGCCCCTCCCTTGCTCACGCTCTGTCTCTGTGTCTGCCTTTCTCTCTCTTAAAAAAGAAATAAACATTAAAAAGAAAGAAACCATTTCCAGAGAAGAATCCGAAAATCAGCAGGAGGGGTATTTTTGACCCTCAGGATCGCCTCCCCTCTGTGTCATGGGAGAACTGAGATGGGCCCAGCCTGTGCAGGGGGAGCTCCGTGTTCTCAGCGTGCAACTCTTAGCAAAGCTCACCACGAGAGGCTGGTGAAATTCTGGGGCTTTGCTCAAGCCTCCACTCCGTCACCTCCATGCTCATGCCCCCCCCCCCCCCACCGGAGGAAAAACACAGGGACCCGGTGGCTGGTGGATTCAGTCTGAAAACCACTGGCTGAGGAAACATGCAGAGAAACAAGAAGAGAACAGAAGAAGGGGGTGGGGTGGGGGTGTTCCGTGCACAGTTACCAAGGTGGTCTTGTATATGCAGGAATGGATTGTCACTCCCTTACGTAAGCCTCTTCTCGGGATTCTCTGCATTTCACTGTGCTTTCTGTCCTGACCCTATTTTGGTGACTCCCCTTGCTGAACACGCCCAGCCCACAGTGAAGGTCTACAATATTGGACGTTGTATAAAAGGACTTCCATGTTCCAGTTCTTTGCTAACTGTTCTGACTTCATCCACCCACCGACACCCTATTCCCGAGATGCCCCCTCGGTCTGCATAGAGTTTCACAGACCGCCCCCCCGCCGCGCCCCCATTCATGCTGCAACGCGCTGGCCTCTGCTGGTGCCCTTGATTTTCCTCAGGCATCTACACTGTTAATTGTTTGAAGACACGTTTGTTTTTTTCTAATTTTTTTAAAAATATTTTATTTATTTCTAGGAGAGAGAGAGAGAGACAGCGTGTGCAGGAGAGGGTCAGAGAGAGAGGGAATCACAGACTCTGAAACAGGCTCCAGGCTCTGAGCTGGCAGTCAGCACAGAGCCCGACGCGGGGCTCGAACCCACGAACCGCGAGATCATGACCTAAGTGAAAGTCGGACGCTCAACCGACTAAGCCACTCAGGCGACCCTTGAAGACACGTTTTAATGGGAGTCATGAGTGGACTCAGCCAAGTGAGTCTTAAATTCCTTTGGACCTGGGCCTTTTGAAACTTTCTTTGGGAATTAAAAAAACAAACAAACAAAAAAAAAAAAACGCAAAAAGGAAAGGTGCAAACCAGGCTGGGAGATGGTGGTCACCAAGTTGGAGAGAGTGGCAGCGACAGTGCAGAGTGGGCTGGACACCAAGTGCCTGGTCCACGGCAGGGAGCCTTGCAGAGCTTGGACCAGGGAAATAAGGTGATCAAGGGGCGCCTGGGAGGCTCAGTCAGTTAAGCATCTGACTCTTGGTTTTGACTCAGGTCATGATGTCGCGGTTTGTGAGTTCGAGCCCCGCGTCGGGCTCCATGCTAACAATGCACAGATTCTCTCTTCTCTCTCTCTCCCCTTCCCCGTCTTGGTCTCTCTGTCTGTCTCTCAAAATAAATAAGGAAACTTAAAAAAAAATAATAAGCTGATCAAGCCATGTTTTAGGGCAAAAGGTTGATGTGTGTTTAGCAATGCTTAGGATGGACCGAAGCAACTAAAAACAGTGAGAGGGAGTAATTAGTTACTGTGGTGTCTTTGAATCGAGAAACGTGGGCAGAGGCTGTGGAGTCAGAAGTGGATTTTATAGTGGATTTATAAGGAATGGATTAATGAGGAAGGAGTGAAGAGATGCAGTGACGGGAAGGCACCTGGAGAATGCCCTCACATTTTAGAGCCTGAGAAAGGGCAGAACGCAGTGCGGTGGGGGAACCCTCGGAGTTTCCTTCTGTTTTGCTGAGGACTGAGGCACGTCTGGCCTTTCACCTCTGGACAGTCACAAGGACCTTGGCGAGGGGAGGAGGGGCCAGTAAGGCCTGGACACGGTGTTGGTGAGCACATCGCCCTCCCGGCACCCTGGGTCCATCAGAGCGGCGCCAAGTGGCGCCCCCATCCCTCTCGGGAAAGGCCAGGTCTTTAGAACCGGGTGAGACTCAGGGAGACTGTCCTCTGATGCTTTGTCCTCAAGCAGTTGATTTGCTTTGCTCTGAGTGCCCCGGCTGCCAGGGGTGGAAACAGACAATGCCACAGGCGGCGGGGGACAGATGCCAACACTCAAAGTTCTGAAGACTCCTGGGTCACTTTGCCATTGACTCAGCCCTATGACCACGGTCTTGGAATCAAGGGTTTAAGGCAAGATCTAGATGATGACATGAGACTCACCACCCATCAACCCAGCACCCAGGGACCCCTCACCCAGCATCCCACTCACCCAGCACCCAGAGGCAGCATAAAGCATAGATACACTTACAGTGGACTTGGAAGGAAACTTGTTTCAAGATTGAGGGACTTGGGCGGCTCAGTCCGTTGAGCATCCAACTCTTGATTTCAGCTTGGGTCATGATCCCAGGGTCATGGGATCGAGCCCCGCAGTGGGCTCTGTGCTGAGCCTGGAGCTCCTCAAGATTCTCTCTCTCTTCTTCCCCCTCTCTAAAAATAAATAAATGTTTAAAAAATAAAATAAAAATTGTTTCAAGATCACCAAAAGCACCTCTGTACCCATGGGTGTGTCTAGGATCCAGGACCCCTTTGTGTGTGTGACACTGTAGGGCCCTCAGTTTGGTCTTTAACTATTGGTTTTAGGTAGAGGCTGTTACTCGCCCTGCTGCTTTATTGGAAGCCTCTTCTGTGTCACATTTGTCAGCCACAAAAGTACATTCCATGCCACATTGCTAGGGAAAGTTCTCTCCGGATTTTTATACCATTTGTAAAGTGTTAAGTTGCATTTTTTCTTTTACTTTTTATCTTGAAATGAATTTTTATTTTCATTTAGTTTTACAGAAAAGTTGCAAAAGGCACAGAGTTCCCAAATAGGCTTGACTCGGTTTCCCCTAATGTTATCTAACATAATCACGGTACAGTTACCAATACTAAGTAATTAACACTGATGCATTATGATCGACCAAACTGCAGGCTTGACTGACATGTAACTCGTTTTTCCACTGCCATCCCAGGATTCCACATTGCATGTAGTGACCGTGATTCCTAAGGTTTGCATTTTTTTTTTCACAATGAGATAGTTTATCAATCTGTTCTTTGTTGTCCTGATGCTTTTGAAGAGCCCCAGTCAGGTATTTTATAAAATGGCCCCTGATTTGGGTTCGTCTAATGTTTTCCCACGATAAGCTGGGGTTTCTGGGAAGACTTGAGGAGGAATAGCTTTTTGGAAGGACAAGTACAGAGGTGCTGTGACTGTCTCATTACATTGTGTCATGTATAATGAGATAATGGGTTAACACGGCTTATTCATGGTGACATTAACCTTTGTCGCATTCGTGCCTGCCTGGTTCCTCTACTGCAGAGTCACTATTTTTCCCTTTCTTTTCACTATTTCGTAGAAATGGGTCATTAATTCCAGCTTACACTCAACAGAAGGGAAATTAAGCTTCACCTCCTGGAAAGAGAAATATCAAATAATTTGTGGACATATGTTAAAACCATCATAGTGATTAATAAATAGTTGGCATTCATCCATGAATATTGCCTGCAGCAATATCGCTGTGATGTTCCAATGGTGATTTTCTGTTTCCCTCTTTCTGTCTGCATTCATTAATTGGAATTTTTCTGTAGAGGTGGCTTGCTCCTTTTCCCATGTTTATTTATTTATTCAGCTGTTGGAACCAGAGTTGGGCTCTAAATAGATTAAAGATCAAAAGAAGAAAGATGAGAATATAAGGCCAACCTAGGGATGGGGAAAACATTATAAACACAGCAAAAACATCAAAGACAATTACGCATTTCTAATCAACATTAGACATCCACAGAGTGGCGGAGGAAACTTTGACATCCAGGGTACAAGTGTACAAAGCATACTGTGTATTTTTGAAACCTATCGATAAGATAACAGATAGGGGCACTTGGGTGGTACAATCAGTTAAGGATCTGACTCTTGATCTCAGCTCAGGTCATGATGTCATGGTTTGTGGGTTCGAGCCTTGCGTTGGGCTCTGCACTGACAACACGGAGACTGCTTGGGATTCTGTCTCCCCCTTTGTCTGCCCCCCCCCACTTGTGCTCGCTCGCTCTCTCTCTCTCTCAAAATGGATAAATAAACTTAAAAAAAAATAAAAGACGATAGATCAAAGTCTAGCATATCCAAAAATGCTTACAAGTGAACTATGAAGACGACAGCAGCAATAGAGCTAAGAGGCTCCTATTTTTAAAAATCAACAAAAGCTAAGGATGGGCAATTTCCAGAAAAGGACATTATCAGTCCATTTGGTGAAGAGATGCTCAATTCATGAGTAAGCCAAGAAACAGAAGTTGAAACAATAAGATATACTTCACATCCATCAAGGTGACTAATAAGGCGGATAACGATAATCTGTGTTGGCCATGATGTGAGGAAACAATCTTTCAAGTCCTTCTGTGTGAGTGTAAATCACAGAGCATTCTGGAAACAAATCTGAGGGGCGTTCAATGAAATAAAGTGAGAGTATGTCCTCTGACCTGCTATCTCATTCCTGGGCTTATATCTGAGAGATGCTCTTACACTTGTCCAGAAGGAGCCACAGGAAAGGGCTGAGTTTGCTGCAACAGGGAATTAGAAAGAACATATCATATGATTAGTGGAATAGATGAGAAAGGCAGAGCTGGTGCGTGGAACACTCTGGAACAAGGAAAAGCCCAAAGTAGGAGGAAGTACATGCAGCCACCTAGGTAGATCCAGAGAGCACAGAGAAAAGGGTAAGATGTACAATGAGATTTCTAGCACATAACTATTCACATAGAGTAAAAGCTCATGTTCAAAGCACTCATATATTTTACCAGGCTGCAGGCATCTTTAAGGACACACACCAAGCATATTAAGTTTCTCCACATATTTGCAGAGAAAAATAGCATAGGATGAGGATGAGAGGGGAAAACACTATAAGGAGAGAAAGGTGTTGGTGGACCAGTGGTTATATTAATCTCTGTACAGAGGAAGGCAACTCACTTACTTTAAGTAACTGAAGTTTTTAAAATTAGGAAACAGTAATGTGCAAATGCCCTGGGGTACAGAAGAGACTGTTGCCAAAGGGGAATGAGGTGAAAACAGGGAATCCCACAGACAGAATATTCAGGATACGGATAAACAGTATGTGGTCTACTCATACCGTGGACTATTATTCAGCCATAAAAAATAATAAAGTACTGGGGCGCCTGGGGGACTCAGTCAGTTAAGTGCCTGACTTTTGATTTTGGCTCAGGGCATGATCTCGCAGTTTGTGAGTTTGAGCCCTGTGCTGGGCTCTGCGCTGACAGCATGGAGCCTGCTTGGGGTTCTCTCTGCCTCTCTCTCCGCCCCTCCCTTATTCTCACTCTCTCTATCTCTCTCTCAAAATAAATAAATAGACTCAAAAAGAGTAATAAAGTACCGATACATGCTACAGCATGGATGAACCTCAAACACACCATGATCGGCACTAGATGTCAGACACAAAAGATCACATATTACGCGATTCCATTTGTATGAAATATTTAAAAAAGGTGAATCCATAGAGATAGAAAACAGATTCACGGTTGCCAGGGCGTGGGGCTGAGGGGGGCGGGGAAAGGCAGCGACTGCCTAATAAGTACGGCATCTGCTTTTGGGACAATAAAAATGTTTGAATCTGGAGAAAGGTGATGGTGACACAGATTTGTGAATGAGCTCAATTCCAGTAAGTTGTAGACTCTAAGATGGTAAATTACGTGTTATCTGAACTTCACGTCAGTAAAAATGCAATCGTCAGGATCAGGGAAAAGAGCGGGTAACTCATCTCTGAAGGGACACAGCCTAAGCATAGATCCAAATTTACTAAATAATTGCCCTGGCTCCTGCAAACGGGGAGAAGCACACCTCAGGGTGACTTACAGCAGGAGGACCACACATGCCTCCAGTGTTCACAGCCCACGCTCTGACCAGGCAGCATACGAGGGATTTTAATAATGCTTTAGATGATGCATTGTTATGTTAATAATTAGTAACATTTAATACTTCTTCGTGGGATAGATTAAATAATGCAGACATATACTTAATATATTTCTAAATATTTTATTTAATAAATAGACATTAATATTTAGTAAATAATATTTTAAAACAAATAAACATCTAAGTATGTAAATATATTAAATATATCTCTACATTATATATTTAATATATTTCTATATTACATAATTATAAAATTATATATGTACTTACATAATAATAATATACATTTTACATATAATTGTATATAATTTTACATTCTGTATATAATTCTACCCGCCCTCACCCCCCACCTTTGGCTCTAAATGCCCCTTTCTTTGTTGTGTTTGGAGTAGAGCCCCAGCTATCTGCCTCCCCTATAATTATACTATATATAATTCTATACATTATACATTAAGTATAAGATATCGTTATATAGATATACAGAGGATAGCCTTTACAGCGTATGAAGGAGAGGACTGAGACACTTGATAAAGATTCTCAAAAGACTGCTCTGGGTGCAACGGAAGAAAAGCAGACGGGAAGAGGTGAATAGGGGAGCAGATCTGTCAGTGAGGAGGCGCCTGAAGAAGTCAAGGGCAACAGGTCCCTTGGGTCTGGCTGATGTCGGGGGAGAAAGACTTACGTGGCTGAATCTGAACTACTCTGAGGAGGAGACCACAATCACTGGGTCCTGAGAGACAAAGACAGCAGAGGTGAAGCGTTGGGACTCCGGCTGGGCTCACGGACCAGGCCATAGCGCCAGCTCCTGGTCCGGTTGAAACCCTGGAGGGTCTGAGGGGTGTTTGACGATCACTAACACGGCTGAAAAGCAGCTGGTGCTCCCCAGGGGAGGAGCGTCTGTAACAGTTGCTCTGCTCATACGTGTTCACTGAAGCCAGAGGCGTGGAGGAGATGGGTTATTGGATTTTATAGGGAAACCAGCGTCCATTTCTGGTGAACGATTTAGGGGAGGAACAAATTAGGTGAATTTAAAGCTTTACACCAACATTTGAGTTAAAGGGGGAGAAATGTTAACATTTAGTCCAAACTCAAAGTCATATTTGGATATCACCCGACAGCTTCCAGCCTTTTGGCATATTCTAATTCGTGAGGTAAAACAGGTACCAATCTCATCAGCAAACAGCCTGGGCTTTTCCAAACCAGGCTGAATCCGGAGGTAACTTCCTGTTTTAAGCTCCATAAAAAAGTATCACTGCAAGAGGCCAACTTTGATTCCAAAAGTTATGCCCTGTAGGAGGGAATCCCATAGTCCTTTGCTTTCTATCTCCTTAGGGCTTGTGAGCTTTCAGAGAATGTGCTTCTTTCTTCCTCTACATGCATAAAAAAAGAAAAAGAAAAAGAAACCATATAAAGGTGTAAACTAATTTCACAGAAATTTATCAAGCTGTCAGATGTGTATACTTCATCCTGTACATTTGATAAACATCAGCAATTAGGTTCCTACCCCAAACATGCACCCAGCCAGGCATCCTCAGTATTGGCACTGACCACACGGTATCATACTATTCCTTTCTCTGTCAGTCTCCCCCGCAGGACGGTGAACTCTTTGATAAGAAAGACTATTCATCTGCTCACATTTCTGTCTCCCACACACAGCGCGGTGGAGATGCTTTGAAAACAGGCTGAACCATGAACAAATGTGCTAGATCTGTAAACACAAAAGTGATTGACAGATGAGCGGAGCAGAGCAGACACCGTAAGCCTCTCTGCTACCCTCAGAAGTGCCCGCTTACGGGGCGCCTGGGTGGCTCAGTTGGTTAAGTGTCCGGCTTTGGCTCAGGTCATGATCTCACAGTTCGTGGGTTCGAGCCCCGTGCTGACAGCTCAGAGCCTGGAGCCTGTTTCAGATTCTGTGTCTCCCTCTCTCTCTGACCCTCAGCTGCTCACGTTCTCTCTCTCTCTCTCTCTCAGAAATAAATAAAACATTTAAAAAAAAAAAAAGAAGTGCCCGCTTACAAGTTTGATCCTGGTCTTCAGTCTGGGTACCTGCATTTGGGTAGGGAGGCCTCCCCCTTGAATGTTGCGGACGGTGGCTCACACCTGCCACTAGATGCCATAGTGGTTTATGTAGAACATCTGTCTCTGTCCGGGAGTCTAGGATCTCAGCACAGACCAGCTAGAAGGTGCCTAGGTGGCTACCCTCTGAGGAAACTCTTGGACTCCTAGGCTCAAGCGAGCGTCGGCTCTCAGAAAACTAGCGATTTAGTTCAAGTATACCGGTAACCAGCAAACAAGTCAGACCGTGGAAAGCTAGGGCAGAAGGAAAGGGGAAAGGTCCTGGGGATGAAGAGGAGAGTTGTGTTCCAACTTTATCATGACAACCGGCTTGGGAAGCAGGTGCAGCCCAGATGAGATTTATTCCCATCTGAGATTAGTTTGGGCTAGTCTATCTGGCTACATGGTGATGCGTTCCTTTCCTTTAGCAAGCTTGCAGGGGAAGAGGGAGTAGATTTTCTCCCGTGAGCACGATGCACCGGAGACTGAAGAGCGCACCCTGGTCTCTGAGTCTCGGCACGTTTGGGGTGAAGACACCTGGTGGGGACCGTCTGAGGGCTGAGGACTCACAGGAGCATCAGATGATGTGCTGCATCTAAAGGTTTTCAGGGCTTTCATGACTCTGCTTGGTTCTCTGAATCCAAAAGTCACTTCTCTGGGTCAGGACCTGTGATCCAGGCTGAGGACTCCATCCAGGTGAAGAGTAAAGGACCTCAAGCTGAGAAGCTACAGACGCAGGGACACAGACAGCAGACATGAGCCCAGCGGTCACGTCTGGAACTCGGCCAGGATGGCCAGAGTATGAAATACACTGAAGCCCAAATCAGACTGATGTTTTAACCCAGAGCACAAACGATGGTGTCATTACATAATGGACTGGAACTGACCGCCTTGTGGGTGACTGGTGCCTTACTCATCTTCCTTCTTCAGTGCGAATCACTAGACTGGAATGACCAGGGAGCCTTGGCAAGTCCTGATGCCCAGCTCACCCCAGACCAAGGGGACCGGACTCTTTGCTGGGAATCAGGAGCTTTAAAACTTCAGAGGTATTGGGGCGCCTGGGTGGCTTAGTCGGTTGAGCGTCCGACTTTCGCTTGGGTCATGGTCTCGCGGTTCGTGGGTTCGAGCCCTGCGTCCGGCTCTGTGCTGACTGCCGGCTCAGAGCCTGGAGCCTGTTTCAGTCTGTGACTCCCTCTCTCTCGGACCCTCCCCTGCTCACGCTGTCTCTCTCTCCCTCCTAGAAATAAATAAAACATTAAAAAAATTAAAAAAAAAACAAAAAACTTCAGAGGTATTTACTGTGCATACCAAGCTGGTATGAAAGTTGTCACATTCTTTTTTTTAATTTTCTTTTTTAATTTTTATTAATTTTGAGAGAAAGAGAGAGCATGAGCAGGGGAGGGGCAGAGAGGGGGGAGAGAGAGAATCCCAAGCAAACTCTGCCTTGTCACCAGAGAGACCAACATGGGGCTTGAACTCACAAACGTGAGATCATGACCTGAGCTGAAATCTCAAGAGATTTCTGACCTGCCCAGCCACCCCTGAAAGTTGCCACATTCTAAAACAGGGGCAAGTATAAAAGGTTTTGTTTATTTTTTTATATTCTTTTCATGTTTATTTATTTTCAAGAGAGAGAGACAGAGTGTGAGTGGGAGAGAGACAGAGAGAGAGGGAGGCCTAGAATCCGAAGCAGGCTCCAGGCTCTGAGCTGCCAGCACAGAGCCTGACGCAGGGCTCGAACTTATGAACAGTGAGATCATGACCTGAGCCGAAGTTGGACGCCTAACCGACTGAGCTGCCCAGGCACCTCAGTCCAAAAGGTTTTAGAGACTCTCAGTAGCAAAGTCACACCAGAAAAAACCAAGGCTGACATCTGCAGGCATGGTTCAGAAGAAAGGCTGTCTGGGAGACGGGGCTCAGGAGACTAGCAGTCATTTACCATGGGGACAGGCGGGAAGGTATTGGGAACTGAAAGCCTAAATTCTGATGAGTCTGCTTTGCCAGTAGAAAGAGTCGCTCCCTGGAGCGCATGGGATAAGGGCGAAGGAACAGGAAGCGCATCAGGACAGATTTGTTGATATGGGCCAATAAGCAGAGATGCTGGATTTAATAAAGCTTTGACTTGGAATGGGTTCTAACTGTTTGTTTGATTGGCCGGTTGGCTGAAATATAACCCAAAAGGCGCCTTACACTAAATAAAGTGAAAGTAAGCACCAGAACTGTTTTGGTGTCTTACCAAGGCAAGGGGTCAAAGCTTGGGGAGTTTCGTAGCCAGTGTGGGCTGCATAACGGAACACCATGGACTGGGTGGTGTAATCACAGCAGATACTCATTTCTTACAGTCCTGGAGGCTGGAAAGCAGAGATCAGGTGGCCAGCGTGGCCAGGTTCTGGTGAGGGCCTGCTTCTGGGTTGCAAAGCACCAATTTCTCTCTGTGACCTCCTCTGGCAGGGGGAGGGGACATCTCTGGAGTTTCTTTCATGAGGGCTCTAACCCCATTCACAAGCGGCCCACCCTCCTGATCCAATCATCTCCCCAAGGACCTCTTCCCAAGGCTATCACACTCAGGGTTAGAATTTCAACGTATGTAGGAGACATAAACATTCAGTCCATTGCAGAGGGATGAGAAAGTCAGAGTATAGCTGTCATTGGAGGCATTCTAGCTCCACTCTGGGAGGGACCAGAAGCCACACCGTTTACCAGGGCTGTGAGAAATAAATTAGTAAGGGGAGCCCCAAATCCTCAAAGTGCTCTGTGACGGCTCCTCACTGTTGGCCAGATCTTACAGTGGGATGTGGTGATACTTGAGAAACCTAAACACAGTAGAATTCATTGGATCTGGGATGGCAAGGGCCAAGAGGTGGGACTCCACAGCAAAAGCAATGTGGCCGTGGTGGCCACGGTGGAGACAGTAGTGGATAGCAGAGTCCAAGCAGCCATCAGAGTAGAGCCTCACAGACACCCCTGGCATTGGCCCCTTGGATACTGTGTTCCTAGAAATGAAAGAAATGGGAAGCCCAATACTTGATCTGTTTGAGCAGAAGAATCCAAGGCCAAGAAAATAAACCTTAACTTAAGTCACAAAAACAGAGTCATGGCTTCTCAGTCAATTCCCAGACGTGAGCCAGTTTATAGACCCAAACCTCTCGAAGGGATGGAAGGCCAGAGGAGTGACTCTATATCACATTATCAAAAATTTTGCTGTTAAGCTTTCACCCAAACCTCCCCACGGGAACCCGGCCTTCTACAGGATTACTGCGCATCGCAGAAAAGAAAATAGAGTTCTCAGAAACCATGGACACCGGCTCTGACTTGACACTAATTCCAGGGGGGCCAGAACATCACTGTCGCCCACCAGTCAGAGTAGTCTTATGGAAATCAGATGGTCAACGGAATTTATCTCAGGTTGACCTCAGAGCTCAGTAGATCCCTGAATTTATTTTTCGTTATTTTCCCAGGTCTGGAACGCATAAGTGGAAAGACTTTCTTGGCACCTGGCAGAATCTCTGTATTGACTCCTGAGTCCATTGAGTGAGTTCTATTACGGTGAGAAGGCCAGGTGGAAGTCACTAGAACTGCCTCTCCCCTGGGGAAGCAGGAAACCGTAAGTAATGGCATGTTCCTGGAGGGATTGCAGAGATTAGTACCACCGTCAAGGACAGGAGGGGCGCAGGGGTGGGGATGGTCTACCCCTCTCCACTGTGCCTCACCTATTCAGTCTTTGCAGAAGACAGATAGATCCTCAATAAGGACTGTGGATTCTCATAAGTTTAACCAGATGGTGACTCCATGGTCCTGCACCAGATGGAGTTTCATTACTCGAACAAATTACACCTCCCCTGCTATCTAGTATACAGCCATTGACTTGAAAAATGTTTTCTCCTCCATCCTGTTAGTAAAACCCTCAGAAGCCTTTCGGCCGGCCAGGTCAACTATACACCTTACCCTGTCCTACCTAGGGGGTGTATCAACTCCCCAGCTCTATGTTACAGCTTAGCTCATGGGGCTCTCGATCGCCTTTCCCTTCCATAAGCTACCACGTGGCCCATTACGTTGATGATGTTATGCTGATTGGACACAGTGAGCAGGAAGTGGCAAGTACTCTAGAATTACTGGCAGGAAGGCCTTTAGTGCGTCAGAGGCTGGGAAATAGATCAGACAAAACACAGAAGCCTTTTACCTTAGTGAAATTTCTAGGGGTTCAGGGGTGTGAAGCATGATGGGAGATTCCCTTCTAACTTGGATAACTTGACGCGTCAGACCCTCCTGCGCCTGTGAAAGAGGCAAGATGCCCTAGTAGCCCTCCGACTTTTGGAGACAAACAGTCCCCATTTGGATGTGTCGCTCCAGTCCATTTATTGAGTGACCCAAAAAGCTGCTAGTTTTGAGCCAGGCCCAGAGCAACAGAAGGCTCTGCAAGAGGTCCAAGCTGCCATGTGGGCTGCTCTCTCACTCGGTCCCTGTGATCCCGCGGTTCCGATGGTGCTTGAAGCGTCAGTGGCAGAGAGGGCTGCTACCTGCAGCTTTAGCACGTTCTTGCACAGGACCTTAGGATTTGGGGACAGAGCCCTGACATCCCCTGTGGATAATGACTCTTCTTTTGAGAAACAAAAGACCTGTTAGACCTCATAACCCGTGTGAGGGCTTTGGTAGAGATGCTTAATCTTGGGCCACTGAGTTTAGCATGTGACCAGAACCGCCCATCATGAACTGGGTGTCACCTGACCCACCATGCCACAAAGCAGAACATTTAAAGCAGCATTCCATCACCAGTGGGGCTGATACACACCTGACTGGGCCCAGTAAGTCCTGGATAGCACACATAAGTTACAGGAAGAAGTGGTTCGAATGTGCAAGGTGCCCTCTCCTGAGATGCTGCCTTCTCTCCCCTTATGCACCTACGGCCTCCTCATGGAGACTTGCGTATAATCGGTTGAAGGACGAAAAGAAAAGTCATACCCGGATCATAGATGCCTCTGGCATATATGCAGGTTCTCCCTGAATGTGGAAAGCTACATCAATACAACCACACCCAGGGACATCCATGAAGGAAAATGCTCCCAATGGGCTAAACTTCGAGCAGCGCACCTAGTTACTCATTTTACTTGAAAGAAGTGGCAAGAAATGCAACTGTTTACCAATGGAGGAGCTGCAGCCAATGATTTGGCCGGAAAGTCGAAGACTTGAGCATGATTGGAAAATTGGTGACAAGGAGAACTGGGGGGAAGATATATGGATGGACTTCTCTGAATGGCTGGAAAATGTAAAGATATTATATCTCATGTGAATGCTCACTGAAGGGTCACCTCAGCATGAGAGCATTTTAATAATCAAGTACACAGGATGACTTGCTCTGTGGATACTATTTCCTCTTTCCCTCGTCATCCATGGCATTGCTCAAAGGGCTCGTGGACAAAGTGGCCATAGTGGCAGGGATTATATCTGGGCTTAGCAACACTTATCTCCACTCACCAAGTCCAAGCAAGCTATGAACCACTGCTGAGTGTCCCATTGGCCAGCATCAGAATCCAATATGGCACCATTCCCCAGGGTGACCAGCCAGCTACCTGGTGGCAAGTTGATTGCATTGGACCACTTTCATCCTGGAAGAGAAAGTGTTGGTTTGTTCTTACTATAACAGACACTCGCTCTAGATATGTATTTACCTTCCCTGCAAACAGTGCTTCTACCCAGTCTACTGCCCTTGGCCTTACCCATTGGCATGGTACTGCACGAAGCACTGCCGCTGATCAAGGAATTTATTTCATAGCAGAGGGAATGCCACAATGGGCCCATGATGGTGGAATTCGTGGTCTTACAGTGCTTCCCACCCTCCTGAAGCAATCGGGTCAACCAAACAATGAAATGGCTTTTTGAAGGCTCAGTTAAATGCCAGCTGGGTGGCAATAACTTACAGGGAAAGCGTGTCCCGGGAGGAGGTTCTCCGGGGCGCTGTGTGTGCTCCAACTCAAGTGGTCACTATATAATGCTGTTTCTCCTTCAGTCAGGATTCACGGGTCAGGGAACCTAGGGGTAGAAAGGAGAGTGCGTGTTACCCTAGTGACCTCACTGGGAGATTTTTGCTCCCTGTTCCTGTGACCTCATACTCTGCAGCTCTAGAGGCCATACTTTAAAGGGAAGAACGACCTACTACCAGGAGGCACACCAAGGATTCCGCTGAACTCAAAGTTAAGACTGCTGCCCGGCTACCACAGGCTCCCCGCACAGAAAGATGAGAGTTGGTGCTCACTGACCCTGACTACACAGAGAAGGGGAGGCCGCTACTCCACAGTGGAGAAGGGAAGGTTATGTATGCAGGAGACGACATTTGTGGACGTCTCTTCATGCTATCCTGCCCCATGGTTAAGATCATCGAAGACCTGGGGCGCCTGGGTGGCTCAGTCAGTTAAGTGTCCGACTTCGGCTCAGGTCATGATCTCATAGTTCGTGGATTAGAGCCCCACATTGGGCTCTGTGCTGACAGCCAGCTCAGAGCCTGGAGCCTGTTTCAGATTCTGTATCTCCCCCTCTCTCTGACCCTCCCCTGCTCATGCTGTCTGTCTCTCTCTCTTTCTCAGAAATAAAACATTAAAAAAAAAAAAAGATCATCAAAGACCTACAACAACCCCATCCAGGTATGACACTGGTTGTCTGGACAACTCAGGAACGAAAGTTGCAGTCACCCCCCACCAGATAAAGAGCCATGACTGGCCGAGGTGCTTGCCTGACAACAAGTGTCTAGAACAAATAACAGAAGAAGTCATTGTAAATACAGCTATGAGCACATGACCAGTTGCAGAAATAAGGACTCTAATTCTTAGCAGTGTTTCTTCCCTATTTTGTTATATTTTTGTGGGTATCTCTCTGTATCTTTGCTTTTTTCCTCCTCTTAGTCCTTTATCATAGAATGTGGGATGTATGGAGGTTACACCATAGGAATTGAGTTACAGGTTATTCAGGAGGAGAGTGAACCTCTCCAAGGACTTTGTATCACCCCCCTAGGGAATGTATTAGTACATTTGAAGTTGTGTGGAGGATAATTGTATCATGTTAGACAGAAGTACCACACACACACACACACACACACACACACACACACACCCTAGAACGCTACTGCAGAAAGTACTTAACATTTGTAATTTTTCTTTAAAAAAAAAAAAAAAGATGAATAGGGACACCTGGGTGACTCAGTCAGTTAAATGTCCAACTTTGGCTCAGGTCATGATCCCATGGTGTGTGAGTTTGAGCCCTGCTTTGGGCTCTGTGCTGACAGCTCAGAGCCTGGAGCCTGCTTCAGATTCTGTGTCTCCCTCTCTCTCTCTCTCTCTCTGCCCTTCCCCTGCTCGCACTCTATCCCACTCTCAAAAAATAAACATTAACAAATATTTTTAATTAAAAAGGTAAAATAAACATATAAATAAACAAAAAGAATATGGGCATCCTATTTACTCAGAAATTATTGGTATGTGCCCTGGCTATTAATTATAAATTAATTTATAATTTCTAACAAAAGTCTCAAGTAAATTCACAATAATTTACCTTTAAAGAAAGCATAGAAAAGGTCTAGGGCTCTAGACTAAAACCTAGAGAAGAAAAATCTAAATGAAAATCCAGAAACTACATGAAATAAGAGGAAAGTAATAATAAGAATAAAATTAATCAAATAAAAAAGCTGATACCGCGAGTACAAAGGAACATATAACCATACGTCAATGACATCTGAGAGTGTGATTTTCTTCCCCGGAGGCCGTGAGGCCAAGAGGTTAGGTTTCTCCCAACTCTGAGCAAAGCCAGCCAGGGTTTGATCCTCCCCGGAGAACTACCTGCGGAAGAGCTCATCCATGGTTTTCTTCCCTCTGGGGAACTGTTGATAGACTATCCATCAACATCAGCATAAGCCAGAGCATAAAGAATAGCCGTGTCAACCAAAAGTGTGATTATTAAGAATGACGCTTCGTCCCCAAGCGAGCACAGAATTATCTCATAGAAACGAGCCTTGTCAGGAAGTTGGGAAGTCAGGCAGCTTGCGCTGGGAATCACGCCAGGTACAGGGCACGTGGCTCGGGGTCAGCCATCCCTGGGATCGAGTGGGAGACCTGACTCACCCCTGTCAGAGTCACGAGTGGGTCAGACCACGCAGGGTGAAGCTGCTTACCGAAGAAATAAATGTGGGGTGCCTGGGTGGCTCAGTCGGTTGAGTGTCCCGACTTTGGCTCACGTCATGATCTCACGGTTCGTGGGTTCGAGCCCCGCGTCGGGCTCTGTGCTGACAGCTCAGAGGCTGGAGCCTGTTTCGGATTCTGTGTCTTCCTCTCTCTCTGACCCTCCCCTGCTCAAGCTCTGTCTCTCTCTCTCTCTCCCAGAAATAAATAAAACATTAAAAAATTAAAAAAAAAAAAGACAGAAATGTGGCCATGCACGACTGGCTGACATCTGAAAGAAACAACGATAAGAAGGGCTGCACAATTACGTAAAATGAAATGCCAATGAGTCATCATGACATCTGAGCTTTCAAAATGATAGTAAACAAAATAGAAAACAACCCATCCTCCAAAATGTGCCATATGCTGTGGGGAAAAAACTCTGTCTCCTTTACAAATAATATCCCCCTTGGAAAGTCTTTTCAAAGCAAGCTTCTCTTATCCACTCACTGGATTTCTCCTGAATATTTATGGCATGGGTATGTGATGAATGCCTCTACATAGAGCACAAATATAAAAACAGGGAGGAGAGATCAACATGGCATCGGGGAATGTGTCACTAGGAAATGTCTCAGGACTTCTTGGCCTCAGGGCTGGAAGTCAATGTAGCTGCGACTGTGACGGTGGCTGTGGGGTGCTGTCAACTTACGGACCAGGCTAAGGGGCTGAAGTCACTGACTGTGGCTTACCTCCTCTGCTCCACTTAGGGAGATGGCCAGAGCTCAGATTTGTTAAGGGAATTGTACATTTTTACTAAAGCAACAATCCAAAAGAGCTTTCTTTGCAGAGTTTAAATACTATTTTCCACTTCTTTTTTAAAAAGCTTCAAGAGAGAGAGAGAATGAGAGAGAATGAGACAGGGGCAGAGAGAGAAAGAGAACCCCAAGCAGGCTCTGCACCACCAGCGCAAAGCCAGACGGGGGCTTGATCTCACAATGGTGAGATTGTGACTTGAGCCAAAATTATTTGGATGCTTGACTAAGCCACCCAGGTGCCCCTACTATTTTCTATTTCTGACATTGTGTGACCCTTGAAGGGACAGCTGGCGCTCAGCACCAGTGGGGCCCTGTGGTGATCCTAGGGTGTCTGCTGTCAAATGAAGTTGTAAGAACTCTTAGAAGTTTCAGAGAAGCACGCATCTGCTCAAAATAAATATTTTTAAGTGAAATACGATTTGGAATTCGCTTTGGTCCTTTTCTAGGTCACAGTGCCCATTTTAAAAAAATTTTTAAAGTTTATTTATTTATTTTGAGAGAGTAGGTGTGCAAGTGGGGGAGGGACAGATACAGAGAGAGAGAGAGAGAGAGAGAGAGAGAGAGAGAGAGACTATCCCAAGCAGGCTCTGAGCTGTCAGCGCAGAGCCCGATGCGGGGCTCAAACTCACAAACCGGGAGATCATAACCTGAGCCGAAGTTGGACGCTTAACTGACTGAGCCACCCAGGCGCCCCACATTGCCCATTTATATAGCAACAACATGGATTTACCACTTTCTGCATCGGATCTCTGAAAATTCATGCTCTCCATTTTATGTTCCAGAGTAGATGACAACCATTCGCACTTCACCAGCATATATTAGAGCACTTGTTACTGTTCACCTCCTCCAGCGTCAGTTTTTATGTTAGCCAATCTGATGATGGAAGACACATTACCACATCATCTGATGTGCGCAGCTTGCGCTGTCCATGAAAAGTCCTGGGTAATGAGGCAAAGTGGATGCACCTTAATTAATCATAGCAAGCTAACAGGGTATAGATTATATGCGGCGAAAGCATCCTCTGTGTAGCGAGAAGCACGGTGAAAATTTTACCCTTCAGATCTCACCAAATTGGCTTTCTTTACAAAAATGTTTATATTGGAACCAAAGCTACTTTCTAGAGACTAACAGGAATGTGAGGAAATTGAGTTTCTCGGGCAGCATTTCCCTGAAAGCCTGGGAGAAACGTAGAATCCTTTGGACATTCTGTCTGTTTCAGGGGATGCACGTCTCTCTGGCCTGGAGTTTGGGACTGGTCCTCAATTTACCTTCCTGAATTTGGATAGAGGGCACAGAGGCACTAAAGCACTCGATGTTACGACCCGGGCTGGTGAGCGAGTACTCCCAAGGAAAGCATTTATCAACCCTTGGCATTCATCACAGAAGAGGCCTGGTGGTACAGATCTTATAAAGTATCAGAGGAAGCACCAGGAGGAGGCAAAACACAGCCGGAACCCATCTCGACGAGCATCGGCGTCGTTAAGATGCATGTAACGAGCCGGATGTCACACCAGCCCCAAAACAGTACCCTGCTGATGTCTGTCCAGTGTAAATACACAGAAGCTTTGTGGTTTTCTTATAAAATTATACATATTACCCAAAAACATTTGGATCAATATTTGTAACTAAACAAGCAAAATGCAAGTCACCTCTAAATTTCTCCAAAGGCAGTTTTATGTTTCAAGTTTTTAGTTTTTCCCGTATTTTATTTAGGAAAATCACCTTTTATCTGTCACATGGCCAGCTCAGGGCTGGTTAGCCTAAAGGTCGCCGGCCTGAATTCAAATACATTTGTGCCTCCTCCTCCTCCGTGCTTTAAGAAAGGCTCCTCCATAAGTGTGAGGTCTGGTCTGATCTGTTTCCTGTCGAGTCACGGTCACCTTGCTCTAAGAGCCCGGGTTGTACGCTGGCCCGACGCCCGGTACAATCAGAGCTCGGCAAGGGTGACAGCCACAGTCCACTACCTTCATTTACTGCTGAAGATCTCTAGCCATGAGGAAGCAAGTACCACCCACGGAGAATCGCAGATCTGCATGTTGTATTTTAGGTTTGGAAACTGTCAGAAGCGAGTTTGCTTGAATACGGCACGTGTAAACAGGGCAGTGGGAAGTCAGCAGGAAAAACGCCCCCTGAAAACGGAAAGTCACATTGGGATCTTTAAGGTGTTGAGAACAAGACTTTTTTTCTTTTTTTTTTTTTTTTGCTATGTTCAATTTTATTTCCAATAGGGTTGTTTACATTGTGTCTCAGCATTTAAAAGTTAAAAGTTAAAAAAATTTTAAAAAATAAATGAAAGTTAAAAGTTAACATGTATAAATCATATAGAAGATGTAAGGAATAATAAAAAGGAACCCATAAGCATCCCAACCTGACTAAAAAAATGCAGTTTTATCCATATCTTCAGGGACATCTGTACATCCCTCCCCCTGGCCATCGACCCCATTCATTATTCTCAGTGTTCTCTTTATATTTTTATCAAAGTAAATGCATTGCTAAATAACATATTATTTTATTTTGTATAGCTTTGAAATTGGGACAAATGGAATCATTGTGTACAATTTTTCTGCAAATAACCTTTATTTTCTTTTCTTTTTAAATATTTATTTATTTTGAGAGAGAGAGAGAGAGAGCATGAGCTGGGGAGGGGCAGAGAGAGTGGGGGGAGAGAGAGAATTCCAAGCAGGCTCTGAGCTGTCAGTGCAGAGCCCGACTTGGGGCTCAAACTCAGGAACCGTGAGATCATGACCTGAGCCGAAACCAAGAGTTGGATGCTCAACCGACTGAGCCACCCAGATGCCCCTATTTTATTTTACTTCTTGCTCAGTGGAAAGAGAAGTTTTTGTCTCGCAATTTCAAAATTTTCTCTTCCTACATAATTTACTCTGCCGACGTTAAGCTGTATTCCATTTGTGTTAGTGTGAGCATCATACTCGGCATATCACAGAGTATTTTCCACCTGACCGGACTGGGTTGTTCCCCATATTTTGTTATTACAAAATGGGGAAGCTTCTCTAGTTCCAGCAGAGAAATCGCTCTGTCAAAGGGCCCACTCTAGGGGCGCCTGGGTGGCTTAGTCGGTTAAGCATCCGACTTTCGCTTAGGTCATGATCTCGCGGTTCATGGGTTCGGGCCCCGCGTCGGGCTCTGTGCTGACTGCCAGCTCAGAGCCTGGAGCCTGTTTCAGTCTGTGACTCCCTCTCTCTCTGACCCTCCCCTGCTCACGCTGTCTCTCTCTCTCTCTCTCCTAGAAATAAATAAAACATTAAAAAAAAAAAAAGGGCCCGCTCTCTTCAGGCGACCCTGGGTCGTGATAAAGCATTTTCCAAATTGAGGGCACTAACTCACACCCCCATCTCAGTCGCCAGCAAACACTCCGTATCAAAGGAATTCTCAGCACCTAAACCACTTTCTAGACACTAACCTGAATATTAAGAAATTCAGGCTCATGGGCAACATTTTGCTGCAAGCCTTGGAGAAATGTGGAATCATTTGGAAGTTCTTTTCTATTCTACTTAAGGGAGTGTTCTCAGAAATAAAGGAGAAAAGGGAAGGAAGACAAAATACTTGTAGAAATAATGGCCGAAGCCTTACCAGCCAGATTTGATGGAAGATCGGAATCTATAGATTTGATGTTTAGCTGTAGAAAAATAAAAGCAAACAGATCTGCTCTTAGATACATCACAATCAAACCGTGGAAAACCAAAGGGAAAATTTTGAAATTGGAAGACAAAAACTTTCTACTCCAGAGGACCACAGTCAGATTAACCACTGACTTTTAATCAGAACCAAACAAGGAAACGTTTTGAGATGGCAATAGTCAAAAAGCTGAAAGGAAGTTGGGGCGCCTGGGTGGCTTAGTCGGTTGAGAGACCAACTTTCGCTCAGGTCATGATCTCGCGGTTCGTGGGTTCGAGCCCCGCGTCGGGCTCTGTGCTGACTGCCAGCTCAGAGCCTGGAGCCTGTTTCAGAGTCTGCGTCTCTCTCTCTCTCTGACCCTCCCCTGCTCATGCTATCTCTTTCTTTCTCTCCTAGAAATAAATAAAAATTTAAAAAAATTTTTAAAAAAAGCTGAAAGGAAGAGTTTGGTCAACCCAGAATTCCATATGTAGCTAATCTGTCCTTCCAAAATGTAGACCAAAGGATTTTTTCCAGATATACAAACTTACAAGAGTTACTGACGGAAGCCTTTTGAACTAGAAAAAAAAATGCCTCTTAGATTTGAAAATGCTAGATTTGTTAAAGAATGTACGTGTGTGTGTATGTTCTGTAGATAGAATGTTCTAAAAGTGTTTCTGCACTTTAAACTCTACTGGCTTCAGAAGCAAAAATGCTAGAAACTTAAGAAAAACTAACATTGAAGTTTTAGTTGTTTTAATTTGTTTTATGCTTAGCTTTGTAAATTCTGAATAAATCTTTTGTAAGTTTATTGATTTTGAGAGAGAGAGAGTGCACACGTGAGTGGGGGAGGGACAGAGAGAGCGGGAGAAAGAGAACCCCAAGCAGGTTCCGCACTGTCAGCACCCCACCGGCCCCACGTAGGACTTGAACCCAGTAACGATGAGATCGTGACCTGAGCCGAAATCAAGGGTCAGATGCTCAACCAAGCGCTCTGGTTTTGACTAATTATTAATTTAATTTTCTAAGTCCCTCTAGCTGAAGATTATTTATTAATTGACACAAAGCATTTAAAAATGTTTTCAAAATTCACACGGCTGAAGAAGCACAAAAAACTCCCTGGGAATTAACCAAAAATTTCAGGGACAATCCAGAGTTTTAAAAGCTATGAAATTGGTGGAGCGCAAATTGAGATCTCAAAGGAAGCAGGTGTTATCTGAGTTCCAGGGGGAACGAATAGCACATTGACAAAGGTCTACCTCCAGCAGGGGAAGGGGGTGGTCCTGGAGGTGCCAGAGGGTGGGGGACGCACCTGCAGGGTGGGCAGCGGGGAGGGGCTGAGGTCCAGCTGCCTTTGTTCCCTCCCTGCCCTCAGGAGCCCTTTGTGACCAGCCCACGGCTCTGTGATGTGATGTCCCCAAGTACAAGCTCAGTGCTCAGTCATGTGAGGGCAGCAGTGGGACCAGGCGCTAATGCTTCTTCCAGGAAAGAGATGGAGAATATTCTCTTGGCTCTGAAAAGCATGAGCGCCGGTTGGCTGAGCTCCAGCCCCTCCTCCTGGACGACCGGGACCACCTTCGCCTTCCTGTGTGGACTGTGGCTCTTCCTCCTGCTAATCTCCTGCTTCCAGACTGACCCGTCGTCCTCACCACCACGTCGGAAACGCAGACTCAGCAGAAAGGTAAGGAAGCCTGGCCCGGGCCCGGCAGAGTATGATGCTGTCTCCTTTCCCGTTACTATTTCCGCTTTCCTGAGTCCCTGCAGAGACTCCTGGGATGGGAAAGAACGGAACGTGTGTTCTCGGGAAAGAGGGAACGCCATCCTTCCGGGGACAAGCCAGACCAGGCCGGCTTAGAGAGGGCGGGGGGGTTCTCCCCGGAGACCCCAGGCCAGGAGGCCGCGTGTGGTAGAGGCTCCGGGGCCACGTCCCGGGCAGTGAGCAGAGGACTGAGGCCAAGCGCTCCGTCTCCAGCGGAGGACCGGCCCCCAGCCCTGGGCCGGCAGCCCCCTCCCCGGGGCAGGCGTCCCGGGAGAACTCTGCCCTGCGGGGGCTGGTGGAGGGCAGCGCCGAGCCCGGGGGGCCCCAGCAGGGCCAGCGGTGGGGCCCTGGCCTCGGGAAGCAGGGTCCCACCCGAAGGAGCTGAGATGCACCCGCAGGTCCGGGAATGTTCCTTGAGCAGAACAGGGACCGAGAAATTTCTCGCAGAGAAAATCCTTGTGTACATTCTTCAAGTAGAAAAACTGAAAATACCCACTTTGAAAATGAGTAAGAAGAAAGAAAGCCAACCCCCCCCCCCCATTAGTTGAAGGTAGGAAGTCACGCTGCTCATGAACACGGAGCATCTGCTGCCGGAGAGGAGAGACTGGGGGTCCCAGCCCCTCCCCCCCCCATGCTCTCTGTCTCACCAGCAGGTAGAGCTGAGGCGCAGGAGCATCAGAGACAAGAAGAAAAGCGAACTTCTGAAAGGTGAGCGCCTGCCACTCAGCCCTGCGCCCCTGGCTGGTGTCCCTCCAGCGCCCATCCCCACCGTCTCCAGGACACCCCGGTCCGTCCCTCAGGAAACAGAGCCCCGGAGGCGCCGGGGACCGAGGGCGGAACCCCGACGCCTCCCAGATTCTGGGCCAGAACAAGCCCAGGGGCTGGACCCGGGTGCCGCCCGCCAGGACCCCGGGACCCCCGGCTCCAGCTGTGGACAAGTTCCTCTGGGAGGCGACCGGGCCTTTCTCACCCCCCCCACCCCCCCCAAGTCATGAACGGGGAAGCTCTTTGTAAAGGACGAAGCTGTCCCCACGAGTCTTGTTGTCACTGCGAGACCATGTGGCCTTGGACACTGATGTCTGGGGCTCCCAAGTCTAATCCCCCAAAGGTCTCCCCTAAAGAGACATAGCCCCCAGCCTCCTTGTAAGACCCCCGGGGCCTGGCCTGCACCTCTGTGACCCGGTCTCCTGTCTCCAGCCTGCAGAGATTGTCTGCAAGAACTGGATGGGGTTCGGGACCTGGTTTCCCTTCTGCAAAGGTAAAGAATCTGCCCCCTTCGCTCCCGGGTGGGCTTCTCAGAGCCTCGGGTGGGGCCCCAGGCCTGTGGGGGGCGGGGGAGCCCTGGGGACGGGGAGTGACACGGCCCTGGGGGGAGGGGCAGTGGGAGCACTGTGCAAGGTGGGGTGGGGGTGGGGGGCCCAGAGGGCCGTGCTGGCCACCCCCGGCCTGGCTGTCCGGGCCGCAGCGTGTGCCTCCTGTCTCCTGCAGCCACCGGGGGCGGCGTCCTGACCACGGAGGCCTCCCCCAGCCCTTAGGGCAAGAAGGCCCTGGGGACGTGTGCGAAGCGGCACCTGCGGGAGCCCAGCGGCCCTGCGGGGGGCCCGTGAAGGATGTGGCGCCCACCACGCCCGGGTCGGCTTCCCCCACGCTCCTGGCCTCCACGCCGTCACCAAGCCCACCGACCTCCTCAGTTTCTGTTCGTTCGAACTCCTCCCTGAGTCCTTCTTGGCTACCAGAGTCTCTCCTGCCCCCCGATGGCTTTTCCGCCCTGCCCCTTGGTCCTTCCCCTTCCCCGCCCTGCCTCCCGTCTCCAGAGGCCGGCCCTCCACCCCAGACGGCCTCCCCCACCCCCCCGCGGCCAGACTCTACCTTAGCCCTCCTTCCGTGCAAGGCGTTGGCACTGCCACTGAATGCCGTCCCTCGGAGCCCGTGCTGGCGCACCGCCGGGTCAGCCGCTCCCCTGCCAGGCCTGGGCCGCCCGAGCTGTCCCGGCCCGGCCCTGTCGTGGTGGTGGGCGGCCCAGGCCTGGGGCCTGTCCGCCTCAACACGCCTGGAGTCGCGGCAGGGGCCTCCGGCCCACCGCCACCCGGAGGCGTTGTTCTGGAGGGACCCCAACACGCAGGCGGAGCCTGGCGTCCTCTCTTTCATCGATCCTGACGTCCAGAAGCTCCTGGAGATTCTCATCACCAAGAGATCAGAACTGAGGATCTGGAAGGAGAAGGAAAAGGAAGAAGGGTCAGACTCCCACTTGCACCCTTTGGGGAGCGTGTTCACGTCACCGCGGGGCAAGCCGGACACCGTGGGCTGCCGACCCCTCTGGAGCATGCAAGGCGGGCCCCAGCAGCTGCTCGGCCCGGAGAAGCCTCCATATCCCGAGGTTCGGGGGGGCCGTTTGCAGCCGGTATGTAGCCAGCTCTTCTGGGGTCTCCCCATTCTGCACAGTGAGTCCTTGGTGGCCACTGTCAGCCTGACTGGTTCCCCACTGGACTTGACGCCTGTCATTTTCAATGAACCGTCTCATGCCTTATCATTCCAAATTCAGGACAGCGTAGCTTCTCATCCGTCACCGGCCCAGCCCTTCCCTCACACTTCGGCCGAGCCCCAAGCCTTGACCCCAGGCTTGACCCAGCCTCAGGACCCGCCTCCGGCTCAGGTCGAGCCCCAGGCCCAGCCCGCACCCTCTGTCCCAACGGGACTGCCTTCTCTCCCGCCCCAGATGGCCGGGGAGGCAGCTGACCCTCCAGTGCAGGATAACACACCACCTTTCATCCCAAATGCAATTCAAAACCTGGAGAGTCACTTTTTGAAGAAGCAACTAGAAAGGAGCAGGACTTTACCCTCTGTGGTGAAACGATCTCAGGAAGTCTTCAGCCAGGTCCTTCCTGACTTTCCCCAGGACAGCGAGGCCCCCCAGACCCCCAGGACAGCGTCCGTCCTTCCCTGCCCCTCAGGGGACTCGATCGCCCCTGAGCTCCGGGAACACCTAGAGCAACACTTTTGGAAGAAATCCATGAAGCAGCAAGATGGCGGGACCCACAAGATCCAACACTCGGTGGAGCTGAGCCGGCCCCACGGCGAGCTCCCGAAGGCATCACAGGCACAGAGTGGAAGCCGCCAGGCTGCCCAGAAGACCAGGCCCAGGCGCCCAGCAAGGACCATGCCAGGTAAAAGCCTGGGCAAGGATACCGGGCCCAGTGTGGGGGGCGCCGAGAAAGATCTACACAGGAGCTTGACCAGCTCTTCACTGAAGGTTTCAAGAATAAGCTCTGAGGGGTCAGACTTGACGAAGCCCCGAACGAGCGGCCCAGACCAGAACCACCCAGAAAAGCTCCTGAGAGCCCATTTGGGCAGGAAATCAGGGCAGATCAGAGAGGGTCAGATCCCTGTGGGCATTCATCAATCCAGGCTTGGTGTCAACCATGCCTCGGACCTTCCTGCCAAGCCAAGTGCTCACAGAGAAACTGGAAATCTAGCATTTTCCAAGTGTCCGGAGCCCTGTGTGAACATCTCCCATGATTTTTCCATCCTCAGTCCATACACTCAACGGATGCTGGAGGCACATATTATAAGGTTCCGGGTGAAGCACAGATGGGGCCTACCCCTCAGGGTCCTCAAGCCTCTCAGTCTCTTTAAGTTGAAAAAGAGCTCAATCTTTCCACCGCCCTCCACTCCCTGCTTGGCCACCTGTCCACCTAAGGCCCGGGCGAAAGCCAAGTTCTTGGAAAACCCGCCTCAGCCCCATCAAGGAGGGGTGGTAATAACAGAAGAGTCCGTTCCCACCTTGAGGGCTCCCCTTCTTGCCCCCCAGCCTGCGCGTGAGGAAGTCCAGGCTGGGCAGGCCCTGGGCAGGTCCTCCTCTGGTGACGGCCGTGGGCCCTCGGGGGTCCCTCTGGCTGGACGGGAGGCCGGGCCACACTCTCAGACCCCCACATACAGCTTCGTGGGCAGAATCTGGCACAGCGAGATCGGCGCGGGGGCTCTTGAGAATCTCAGCTTGGAGGCAAGTCCAGGTCCAGCAATGGCCACAGATGAGCCGATGAGGGAGAGCGGGGGTTGGACTTCATGGGACTCCTGCTGCAGCGTAAAGGTACTAGACCTCGGCTTAGAATCCCAGTCTTCCAGGGCCAGAGAGGGCTCTGCGTGGGGAGACTCCCTGGACCCCAGTGAAAGCATCCATGCGGATGTGAGAAGACTGGGGTCGTCCGGGAGCAGCCAAGGCCTCTCAACACCCACAGCGTTGGCGGGTCTAGGCCAGGACAAGCCTAAAGGGGTTGAGCTCCGGGGGCTGGCGGGGTGCGCAGGGCCCGAAGGCCGAGGCGGCAGCGTGCTCCTGCAAGACTGTGAAAGGGGAGTGCTCCTGCAAGACTGTGAAACGGGAGTGCTCCTGCAAGACTGTGAAACGGGAGTGCTCCTGCAAGACTGCGTCTCCAACGAACTCCTGGAGGGCTGCCGCTCCGACGTGCTCCTCGCTGCCGACGTCTTGGCCTCTCACGGCTCTCTGCCTGGCTTCCCGAGTGAGTCCAGCACAGACACGTCGACTTCCCAGACGATCCTCCACTTCAGAGCGAGTGCGCAGAACAGCGAGGGGCAGCGGGGGCCCCTGAGGCCGCCGGGCCTCCGGAAGACCCAGAGCGGCCGCCCGGACCGCAGAGACGACCGCTGGAGGTTCAGCCTGGGGGGGCGTGACAAATGGCTGGCGGAGCTCAGGGCCTTCCAGGCCAGCGTGATGCACTGCCCTCCCCGGGACCAGGAGTCAGCAGAGATCCTGAGAAGCGAGCTCGGTCAGCTCCTGCCCAAGGAGGCCGCTCCCCCCGAAAGCCGCTTCAGAAGGCGGATGAGGCGCTTCCTGCAGTGGATTTTTCCCAGCAAAGGCAAAAGACCGGAAGATTCCCCGCGCCAGGGCGAGCCGGCCCCCACCCCCGCCCAGAGGCCGGGGTCCGGCTCAGGCATATCAGTTGAGGACGACAAGACTCAGGTGCTCATGACAGCCATGGGACACATCCTGGAGGAGAAAACGGTGCCTCACCGGGGACTTAGAGCCTCGGAGTTCAACTGGTGCAAGCGGGAACTCCAGGCACAGGCCGGGCCCGGCGTCTGCTACCACAAGGTTCTCTCCTACCAAGAGCAGAGGAGAGTGATGAGAGAGACAGCCTCCAAGGGCCACGGCTGTCCTAACAAGGCCCCGTGCGTCAGGGGCAGAGACAGCAAGTGGGCCTTCGTACCCCAGACGCTGGGGTCCCCAGGCACACCCTGCCACCACGGGCCGATGGGGGCCAGAGCCTCAGGCCGCCCTCACCACCCCCACTGTCCCAGGCACTGCCTCCTTCAAAAACACGTTCCGTCTGGCCATTCAGCGTGTGCAGCTCACGCCTTTCTCGGGAAGACACCTTTTCTCCAAGAACGAATGCATACAGTACAGAGAAAAACGTATTTTTCTCAGGTCAGCACATCGTCTATGGACTAATGGCTTCTTCATACCACAATTTTTATTGTTTTCCAAAATATATGTTTGTTTTTCTCACGAGAGGAGCTGGCCTCTGTCTGTGCTCTGTCAGGGGTGGGGGAGGGAAGGAGTGGGTCAGGGCATGCTCTCCCCCAGTGCCTGCTGTGGCTCCCAGAAGGGACAGGGCCCTGGAAGGAAGGTGACCACGTGGTGTGCTCCAGACCCCGCTCCCTCACACACCTTCGGGTTCCACACAAATGAAAGAGGAGCACAACCTGGAAGCCCCCACCCCAGGATCTGGCTCCGCCCATCCCGGCCCGCTCTCTCGCTCCCTCTCTCCCTTTCTCTCCCTCCCTCCCTTGAACCGCAGGGGACTCTAGGCGACCATAGGGGAGGGTCTGCAGAGGCAGAAACCCCTGGGCCCCAGGGCGCCTGGAAGAGAACCTCACATCAGAGCGGGGAGCACAGTTTGGAGGCCAGGCTGGGCCTGAGGGCAGCGGTGGGAGAGATGCTGCCCCCGCACCCCGTCGCCTGCCCCAGGACCCCTGATGGAGCTGGGGTGCAGATGGGCTGGGAGCCCCCCCCTTAGCTCAGCGTCACCCCCCTGCTTTCTCGCCCTGGACCAGCGCCGGAGGAGGACGCGCTCCCAGCTCGGGGGGTGAGCGGGCGGGGGGCGCCCTGCCCCGGGGTGCGGTGCCCCGGGAGCCCGCGATGCCCGCTGCCACCCGCCGGCCCCGAGGGGGGAGCCGCTCCGGCCGCAGGGGCCTCTCCGCAGACGGCCAGGGGGCACCGGCGTCCGCCGGGGCAGGTGCCCTTCTGCGCAGCCTCCTGAGCCTGCGCGGCGCCGGGGCCCGGGCGGACGGGGACTTAACGAGGGGCCCAAGGACGGCCCCCAGGGAACGGCGGGGGTCGGGGTGGGGCCTCACTCGTGGGGTGGACAGTCCCGCCCCAGGAGAGGCCCCGTCCAGGTGCAGCAGGCAGGGCCCTGCCCCCACCCGTCAGGACCCCGCATGTGGGCCGGGGACCTGGTGCCGGGCGCGGCGGGCGGCACAGCCCTGCTGGGCCACCGCTTCTCTCCGCGGCCAGGCCCTGCCTGTGGGCTCTGTCCCCCGAGGCAGCCCCCCGGGGGGTGGGGGGCAGCAGTGACCATGCAGCCAGGACCTGGGGGGACCCAGCGGTGACCGAGCAGCCAGGACCTGCGGGGGGGCGGGGGACCCAGCGGTGACCGTGCAGCCAGGACCTGGGGGGACCCAGCGGTGACCGTGCAGCCAGGACTGGGGGGACCCAGCGGTGACCGTGCAGCCAGGACTGGGGGATGGGGGGCGGGGACCAGGACAGAGAGCACCCTGGGTCCTCGGGAGCTCAGGACAGGGTGGCCCGGAGCAGGGTCCCTGAGCCCCTCAGGGGCACCGAGAGGTGGGCTCGGGGGGCGGGGGAGCTGGACGGGGACCCCGCAGGCCCCTCGGGAGAAGGGCTGCAGGCAGGAGGCTGAGGGAGCCGCAGGGGACAGGAAGGAGCCGGCCCGTGCCCTCCACCTGCCGGAGGCGCAGTAAGGTGGGAAAGGGACAGAGCTCCCCGCGCTGTGAGACCCCCACAGAGACCCCCACAGAGACCTTCACAGAGACCCCCACAGAGACCTCCACAGAGACCCCCACAGAGACCTCCACAGAGACCCCCACAGAGACCTCCACAGAGACCTCCACAGAGACCTCCCACAGAGACC
>NW_024081576.1:0-15019 GCF_003009895.1 Hyaena hyaena
GTTCGCACTTACATTAGAAGGCTCTCTCAGTGGATTCTACGTCCTTTTTCTCCCAGTCTCTCAGGTTTTGTAAGGTTTCCAATGGCTTCAGATCTTTTCCGTGTGATGTATGCGCGCGAGTGCAAGTACGGAGCTCCTTACTTCTCCGCCATCTTGCCCTCTCTCCTTTAATATGTTATTTAATTAACTAAAGAGTGACTCATAGTACTAAGAGACAAATAAAATTGAAACTATGGTTACGTACAGTAGGGCAAGGTAAAACAAATTGTAAAGGACACACTCATAAGTACTGTCTTCTTTTATTTCTTAGTAACCTGTCATTTGTACGGTCACAAAAGTTATAACAATTTTGAAATGCACCAAAGTATTGTGTTATCTCTGAAGTCTCCACTCTTCTTTATAGCAAGTGATTTTAGTATTTACCAATAAAAATCCTGATATCCAAATACACTATGGATTGAAAACATAACTTGAAACTTGGCTTTTGTTTCTTGGCTTTAATTCAAATGTATTTGGTAACCAAATTCATCCATCTAAGTTATTTATTTATTTATTTCTAATAAAATTATTATAGCATGTGTTTGATTTATAAATTTTGATTCTGATTCCAAAAGAGCAGTATTTAATGAAAATACATAAAACAAACAGCCATGATCTGTAATATTAAAATGTTAAACACCATTTAGAATACAATTTCTAGCTTCATGCCCTAAGAACAGTTGAGTTTGCTAAACAAGTATAGATAAAATATATCACATTTAAAGATATTTTACAGAAAATAAAAAGTCCTGCTCCTCAGTTCTCTGAAGATGGAATCTGTAAACTATTATCAGTAGATTTTATCTAGTAACATGTACAAGTTTCTCAAAACATTCAACTTAAAGATTTATCTCTACTGTTATGTCTATAATGTGGCTCTTAACACTCTTACCATTTAAAAATTCTTGCATATTTGAGATTAAATACTTTCATTAAAATCCTAAAAATTGAGACTAATCACATGTAACAAATGATATACTAATGAACAATATAGCCAAGCTTAATAGCATATTTTGATAATAGACTATGTCAATTTGATGTTTTGTTTTATGTTTAAACATATAAACTATAATACAGGCCCCAAAGCACCTAAAAACTTTATAACAATGAGCTATTATAAATATATTTGCAACTATCACCCAGAAAAAGAACTAGGACCTTGTCAGTGATTCCAGAAACTTTGCCTCATCATAAACTCAAACTTCTCTCTACATATAAATAACCATTACTGAGAATTTACATAGTTAGTTCCTTGAGTTAATTTAGTTTTATCACCCATGTGATCATCCCTATACTTTGCTTTTGGACATCTTTAAAAAATATATGTCTTTTAATTCTCCCTTCATCCTTTTCCATTCCTTACAACTCATCCGTTGAAAACTCTAGGTCATTTGACTTGTAGACTTTGCTATAGATTGGAATTTTCTGATTATATGTTTATTATACACTTTAAGGTGATGCTACATCTTCTGATTTTTCACAAATCGGCAGCTAGATCCAGAGGCTTGACCAGACTTAAGTTTAGCCTCTTTTGAAGATGGTAGTACACTCTTTCCTCAGAATGTAGACAATGTTTGTTAGTCCTTCTTTTGGTGATGTTAATAGCTATTGATGGAAAATGTCTACATACATTAATATGTTGGGTTTTTAAAGTGAGAATATTTTAAATCTGTCATTTATATTTTATTTGTTAGTTAGAATGCTTTAATAAATAAGCACTTCCTCCTTATCTGCTATTAGGTTACCTAGGTAGAATCTATACAGAGGAAGAGGATAAATGCTTGATTCTTGGCCTTTATTTACCAGTTTCCAAGTTAACAAATTGTTCTCTTTCATTCAGATTCTGTGTCTCCCCCTCTCTCTCTGCTCCTCCCCTGCAGCACTCTGTCTATCAAAAATAAATAAATGTTGGAGTTTCTCATTTCTCCTAGAACCTCTGATTTTTTTAACTGGGAAATATATCATCAACACAGTCAGGTTACTAAAACTGTTCATAGGTCCAGTATTCATAAGAATAAAATATATCATGAGTAGATCATACCAATACGTAACATGAATCCAGGATTATAGTGGTTTTTACTAACCCTTTTCAGAACAACACTTTCATCTTCGTTCTTTCACACTGAGAATCCTGGTCTAACTACCAGAGATGGTAGAAATTAGAATATCTCCTAATTATGCATTTAAATGTTCTCAGAATAACAATACTACAGGCACTCAAAAATAATAACTGATAATAATTTTTCTTTTCATATACTTGTTTGATTTTGGTTTCCAGATTTGTTTGAATCTAGATTTAGTCATATGCTGAAAGTTGATTATCAGAGAGCTTTCTAAATTTGAGTGAAGAAAAGTAGCAATAAAATTATCAATTTTCTTTCATTTGATTATTTCTGAGTAATGGAAAGCTCATACACTTTGTCATAGCAACTATGAATTAAAAAGTATAAAAAATTATAAATTTATACTTTTTATGAAATAATTCGTGTGTTTGTATTCCTAGTTCCAATTACACTATAGTCTTACAATACAGCTCCAGCCAACCCTCAGCTTCCTTAGATATATGTGTTTCTCTTTTTTTAAAAAAATATTTATTTTTGAGAGAGAGGGTCAGAATGTGAGCAGAGAAGGGGCAGGGAGGGAAACACAGAATCTGAAGCAGGTTCCAGGCTCTGTGCTGAAACCCGTTGAAGGACTCGAACCCATTGACCATGAGATCATGATTTGAGCTGAAGTCAGATGCTCAACCAACTGAGCCACCCCAGCGTCCTGTGTTTCTCTTATGTCACACATTATTTTATACATTCTTAAAGCTCTATATCTAATATTCAACACACGTGTAATAACTCATCCCAAGTCGTCTCACTAAAAGGCTGTGAACTCAGACTTATCTTTCCTGAGTACATACTTAACATATAGTAGATACTCAGAACACACCTGTTGAATGAATGATTGACTGAATGAATAAAGCAGACTTTTCATGTTTTAAATAAATGTTAACCATATTATTTTAGTTCTATATTTAACAAGCACCACTGTACAAAGACCTTTATGTTTGCATATTTCTATGTAAAAATATATATTTGCAAGTGATTTTTCCACTCAGAAAAATAAATCACCAAGTTTAACATATTTTTATTTGATTTCAATTAATGCTTATCTCCATTCCTCCAGATTGAGCATTAGTAATGTAACAACCTCACAAAAATTTGAAGAGTGGAAGACTCCATATTATCCCTCACTGAAAGGCAGCTAGGAAGTTTTGACATCCTTCTCTGGTTTTAATATGCATAGTTCTTATTGTCTAGCTTATTTTATACCTTTAACTGAGCTGAACTATCCCTATGCCATGCAGACAACATCCATTAAAATATCTCCTGTCTTTAAATTGTTCAAGGTCTGCATCTGGAATTCCACGGCATTGGCTTATCTTTCAGGCTTTCCTGACCTGATATCGATACCCTCAATTCCTAACTTCTTGCTCTGTTCCCTAATTATGCCTTTATACCTGCCCATGACATCTGATGATTGATTTTGTTCTAGTCCTGACTCCTGGTCCACCTCCTCAGTGATTGTGCTTAGTTTGTAGACTGTAATTCTCTCCTCTGCTCCAGGCAACACTTGATCCTTATTCAGCTTCATCCTCAAGATCCAACCACACTATACTTAAGGCTGGGGTCCCAGTTGCATTAAAGAGTGTAATGAGGAAATGATGTGGATACATGTACATTTAAACTGTACTGTTACAATAAATATGAGACATTCAAACTTCCTGAGCCAGGTATCAGATGAATAATTGATCCTCCTTAAAAGACTGTAGTATAAGAGTTAAAAATGAAATGTTATATAAATGGAGCACTTTATAACTTAGGAAACCCTGAATTATATATTGTTTCAGTGACCATGAAAGTTGTAGTCCTAAACAGAGAAGATTATTTAGTTTTATACAGAATTGATGAGGCTCAGAGACATTAGTAATTTTCCAAGATAACACAGAATTTAAGTGGAAGAGTATGATTGAATCTCTTCACCTTTTTCCTCCACTGAGTAATAAATTTAATTATTTCATCACAAATAGAGTACTAGTAACCAAATTTCTTAACTTTTATATGCCTCAGTTTCTTTGATCCTGCTAAATGATTTTCTCTGTCAAAGTGAGATAACTATGTAAATTGCTTTGAACTCGTAGGGAAGAAAAAAAAACCTGTAGGAGTGATAATTAGATGCCATGGTATTATAGGTGCTTTTAAATAGAGTTGAAAGGTTCATGGAATAAAATTCTTTCCATATTTTCATTAATATGGATTTTTAACACCCTTTGGAAGTTAACCTGAAAAGTGTTTTCCTTTTTATATAATACAAAAGGAACTTTATTCTCATTGACTCTGAAATTCGTTAGGACAGAAAATACTCAAGTTTCACAAAACCCAAAAGGATGTGCAGTAATTGAAATAGACCATTTTGGCAGTGGACATATCTTCTCAGGCCGACCACACTGGAAGTAAAAGTCTGGGGTTTCAAAGCCATTGGAAATTCTGTTTGTGAATTCAGGTCCACTGGATCAACAGTCCTGCCCCCAAGTGGAAACTAGTTCTGCTCATTTACCCTGTTTAAAAAAAAAAAAAAAAAAAGTATAATTTATTTATTATTAAGAGACAAAAAGAGACAGAAGGGCAGAGAGAGGAGGAGACACAGAATCTAAAGCAGGCTCCAGGCTCTTAGCTGTCAGCACAGAGCCTGACACTGGGCTCAAACTCACAAACCATGAGATCATGACCTGAGCGAAGTCAGATGCTTAACTGACTCAGCCACCCAGGTGCTCCCATTCTGCCTTTTGAACTTACCAAAACCAAGTTATCTGTTTCTAAATGACAGATAAATTGTTTTCTGTGGATTTTGCAGCTTTAAAAAAAAAATTAAACACAAGGTAATTTTATATATGCATTTGTAACCAACCATTCAGAAAGAGTTAATTTTTATGTTTATCTTTTAATGATATTTAATATTTTTAATGGCTACAGTGTTATTTTACCCATGTATAGCTAGGACATTTTTCACATAGCTGAGTCTTGCTTAATTGCTTAAATCACATGCCATACTAGTGTACAACTCTGTACAGCTTTCTATAGTGCATTATCTATATTCGCATATCGATTTTCAGTCAACCTATTTATTAAATTCATCTCAGGACTATTAAATCTGTTCATATTGTCTACTGACTTTATAGATAATGTTTATCTTTTCTGTGTCAGTAAAGTATGAATTTATTTATCATTAGCCATCAAGAATTTCTAGAATAATCACAAAATTCTCCTCTTCAATTTTATAACTTTGAAGGGTAGCATTCTGTGATCCTACATGGTAATGAACTTCATACTGAGCAGTCTACTCCAAGATAGGCTACCTTAATCATTACTTATTAAGAAATTTCACAAGTTCCACATCAGTTATTTTCTGTTAAATAAGTACCATACATTATACACTGCACCCACAGGTGATCACATTTAGGATCATAGAGTGGAAAGGAACTTTGAGATGATTTCTTCCAAACCCCTATTTTAGAGGTAGGCAAACTTAGATCTATGAAATTAAGTATTTTCTAAGATGACGGAGTTCACTGGTAAGGCCTCTGAAACTAGAGCTGAATCTCCTGGCTCCTATTCTTGTCTAATATCTTCTTTTTTTCTTTTTCACTACCTTTCCTATGCGTTTTGTTATAAAAGACAAATGAACGGATTTTCTTGCATTAAGTGAAAGCTACTAATGACATGAAGGGAAATAACGCAAAGAAGGGTGAATTGTTACTACACAACTTTGTATTTTTCAAATTCTAAGCAACAATGCAATCTAGCGATGACTTACATATACCAAGGGACATGGGCATTTAAAAGGACAAAGAAAAATGATTTAAAAAAATACCCGACACAGTTAAACACATTTTTGCCCTGAACAAATATTTTTGTGATTATTTGAGAAAAGACTTCCAGAAAATGCTGATGAGAATCATTTCTGATAAAGCAGTGGGAGAAAACAGGGCCCTTGCTAAATGGAAGAGCAAGGAAGTCTTCATAAGCAAAAAAAAAAAAAAAAAAAAAAAAAAAACTTGTGTGAAAGCTCTTCTACCCTGTCATTATAAAATTCAATTTTCCTTGGTAGTGATGAAATACATCATCAGACTGCATAATACATACTGGTAGCTTTTAGAGGATGTTGGGAATTTTGAAATTGGACAGGATAGATAAACATAGATGAAACCTGACATCATCTAGAAATTTAGATGCTGAAGATTTAAGAAACTTCTATCCCATTATTTCCATACACAGACTTGGCACAAAACTTTTTTCTTTAACTTGTGGCTCTGTGTCCTAAGTTTTAAAAATACTACTAGGTACTATTTATTGACTTTATTTATGTGCTAGACATATGTTAAATACTATGAATAAATTATTCCATGTGATGCTCATAACAACTTTACATGAACTGGTAAAAATTACATATTAGAGTGAATTATATGAATAAAAGAGGTTAAGAAACTAGCCTATGATTTCGTTAAGTGTGGGAACTCAGATTTGGTACCTAGTATGTATAGCAGAAGTCTATGCTCTTATGGACACCACAGTGCTGCAGATGAGAAGCAACCACTGGTACACTTGCTTTCAGGAGAATCAATATTTATTTGCTTAAATATTTGACTTCTTTAAAGATAAAAAGTAAACAAAACCAAAACTAATCACAGCATGTGAGAACTTCTCTCAGTATAATGCAGGTTCCCTACTGATGAGCCAGTTCTCTTCTTCTTTTCACTGTTGTTAAATTAAGTTCATGCACAGTTGAAGAAGTAAATTATACTTGGTTGTATATTGCATTTCCCCACATATGCATAACATGTGTTTATTAATATCTCAAATATGATCAGTGAAGTCACTGAAAATATTTTTAATAGTGGAAAACTATTAACTTAAAATATAAATGGATGAGATAAAGCATTAATATTGTCACAGTTCTATTGGCTCTTTTCCTCTAAGTTAGAAATATTTACAGAGATGTGTGTAGCTAACAGTTGTTTAGGAAATAATACTTATGGAATGAGAAAATTAAATGTAAGTACAAAGAAGAATCACTCTCTTCCACTGCATTCATATTCTTTTCACTCATAATCAATAAAACAAGCAAACAATAACAACAATAAAAAAACACAAGACTGGCACCATCAGTGACATAATATCAATTTAAATAAGGTTCAAAGTCTTTCAGAGTTAATGGAATCCTTACTTCATGCCAAAAACACTTCTGAAGAGAATATTTGAGCTATTTGCTCAATTTTACAAAAATACTTGAAATTGGGAGCTTATAAAAATACTACAAACAACAACATCTTGTATAATACTATGAATTGGCTTTGACCTTTGCAAAATATTGTTATCTAGTTTTGACAAATAATAATTTGTTTAAATTACGTTCTCAGTCAAGAATTCCAAGGACATTAGTACACTGTATTAGAAATAATAGAATTGTCATTTCTGTTTAAGTATGGAAACTGTTATTTCAAAGATTGTAAAAAATTACATATACCAATTTAACCATCTATTTATGAAGGAGCACAGCAAAACTTTATGACTTTCTTTTTATTATTAAAAGAGAAAAGTGTCACCCTTTGAAACAAAACTTATAAAATACACCTAAAATTGCCATTCTTCATTAGAAGCTATTCAGTAAGAATATTAAGGCCAACTATGAAGATATTAATTGACTTCAAGAGTTGCAAGTTAGTTTTAATTAAAACCGGCAGTAATTATTTAACACACATCTGTGACTTAGCTGAATTTCTGACAGATTGTGCAGCAGCGTGAATATGGCCATGTTCTTGGAATTTTGTAGGTATGATGAGTGAGATCTCTTGTGTGCTGAAGGCAGTCTAGAAACAAAAGCTGCTAGAAGACGTATTTGATCTACACACTACAGACGCCTTACTATAAGAACCACAGTACATGAAACTGTTTTTGTGTTCCAACAGTTAAGTTATAACAATTACTCAAAACAAAATACCTGCTCCAAATTTTTAAAAGTTATAGCCAGAAAGAGGAATGTTTCTGGGTCTTTATGAAATGATTTATATGTGTTATTGATGTCTTTTACATGAGGGAGCTCAGGTGCATTTCCCAGGGAAAGGCACAAGGCACTTAGAATCTATATGTTATACTTTTTTTTAAAAAATTCATTGCTTCAATCTATTATTAGGAATTACAGATCATTGCTTTCATACCAATAGTGTATATTATGTCAAAAGGAATTTAAGTGATGTTAAAAAAAAAAAAAGCTTGATTCCTCAGGTAGGGTATACTGATTATACTGCCATTATTTTTAAAGGAAAACAAAGGGGAAAACTTGCCTGGTAAGTGCTGTGTATAAACTAAATCTGCCCTGAGGCTTTTTTTTTTTTTTTTAAACTGGTGCAGAAGCTGCTAGTGCCAGGTTTTCAGTTATTACTGTGATTTGTAGCAAAGGCAGATCCGCTTGCAGCCACATAGTGCAGAGTGTGCGGTTAATTCAGAGTGTACTGTCTGAGAGATGCGCAGAGTTGTCTGATAACATTCTGCAGCGCCCCAGTAAGTTCCTCCTATCTCATCTTGTTCATCACAGAAGATCACAGTCTTAGCCATTACTGGTAATCAAACAAAGCACTGAGTTTATCACCACACTGCTGAGCCTGAACAACAAAACCCTGACATATAGGCACAGATAGTACAGTTTAGAACTGAAAGTGTAGATGAGCATACCATCTGAGACACAGCCATCAGGGATAGCTTAGCTTATTTTAGCAAAGATGATAGAGTGACTGTGAAGCACCTAAACAAAATGCTAATAATGTCCATTGCTGAAGATAATATTAACTGCAATGTGACCTCATACATAGATCACATCCTTAATGGCCATCACTTACATTTTAGATATGACTGTTCATCAGTAAATGCTCTAGACACTACTGAGAAGCTCTCCAACTAAAGAACACTATACTCTTCATGAAATAAAGTTAATGCTGGGGTTCCTAGGTGACTCCGTTGGTTAAGCATCTGACCCTGGATTTAGGCTTAGGTCATGATCTAATGATTTGTGGGATTGAGTCCTTCATCAGGGTCTGCGCCTTCAGGGCAGAGTCTGAGAGTCTCTCTTTCTCCATCTCTCTTTATCTCAAAATATAAAACTTTAAAAAATACAATTAATGTTCATTTTGCATGAAGTTGGACAAAGCTCTAAAAATGCAGTCCCCCTAAGCCACTCACCCCGCTAAAAAAAGAAAGAAGGAACAGTTTGTTAAAAATAAGCACGGTGAGAGCACTTGGATGGCTCAGTCAGATGAGCGTCTGACTTCAGCTCAGGTCATGATCTTGCAGTTTGTGGGTTCAAGCCCCGTGTCGGGCTCTGTGCTGACCACTCATAGCCTGAAGCTACTTCAGATTCTCTGTCTCCCTCTCTCTGTCCCTCCCCCACTCATGCTCTGCCTCTCTCTCTCTCAATAATAAATAATAAAACATTTTAAAAAATAAGAACTGTGAACAGTGAGCACCTAATAAAGGAGATCTGGCTTGAAGGTAAATGCTGCCATCAATAATAGGGTCAGATCTCAGTTTTGGCCCCCCAGCAAGACTTTCTGCATAAATCTGAAAACAACTTTGAGAAACAGAAACCTGTAACATTTGTTCCTGTTCAAGGAGAACCTAAAGGGAATGACTGTCCCAGATCCAACTTCCTTATAAGCATGCTTATGGTGTTTACTAACAGAGAAGATCATGGAGAGTCCCTATCAAAGAAACAAAACAAAAAACAAAAAAGTCTCTAATCAGTCAAGATATACCTGGTCTTTCTTGATAATGTCATATAAATACACAGGAGTTCATGTAATTATCAAGTATAGATGGAGAATGAGAAAAGCCAATATTTTCTATCTGTTTAATTAAATATAAAACTTGAGAGCCCCCACAATGAATCAACTTTCTTTAAGATCAATGTTTCCACACACTTTTCAGTCACCATATTTAAATCAGAAGCCAGACGTCATATAGTAGGGAGGAAAAAAAAGATAATGTGAAAAGGAAACTGTGTCTGAGGCACTCAGGTTTTTCCAGGAAGAAATACTAACTCTCTACAAGACACAAGTTGTATCTTTTGAATCATTCGTAAACGTTGGTATTGGGTAAGATTTACAATTCAAGTAACTCTGCTTTAATGCTTTGAGGAGACTGAAATGGCCTCAAAACAGGAGCACCTCCTAGCTTCAAGCAGGAGCAGATGAAAATTCTCTCTAGAGGAGAGGATTCTAATTCAATATAGAGGAAAATGTTATAAGTAAACAATCAAATAGGAAAAATATCAATTTTTACCCCTAAAACTTAAAATAACTTTCAGATAAAGAATATAAAATAACTACATATTAAATGCTTAAAGAATATTACAATGTAATAAGAAATAAAGAAGAATCAAGACACTAAATTGACCAGAAATTTGAAAAAAAACAAACTTTTAAATTAAGTATATTAAGTGAATTAGTTAAAATATACAACAGCTATTTCTTTTTCTCTTTTTGTAACATTTTATTTATTTTTGAGAGAGTGCAAATAAGGATGGTATAGAAAGATAGGGGGACAGAGGATCTGAAGTGGGCTCCATGATCATAGCTGTGAGCCTGGCCTGGGGATTGAACTCACAACCAGAAGATCATAACCTGAGCCAAAGTTGGATGCTCAACTGACTGAGCCACCTAGGCACCACTACAATAGTCATTTCTGGAAAAGAGAATAGAAATAATAAGGAAAGAACAAATATTTGAAAAAGTAGTGGTTGAGGGGAGCCTGGGTGGCTTAGTCAGTTAAGCGTCCGACTTTCACTTAGGTCATGATCTCGTGGTTCGTGGGTTCGAGCCCCGCTCGGGCTCTGTGCTGACTGCCGGCTCGGAGCCTGGAGCCTGTTTCGGTCTGTGACTCCCTCTCTCCCTGACCCTCCCCTGCTCATGCTGTCTGTCTGTCTGTCTCTCTCTCTCTCTCCTAGAAATAAATAAAAAACATTAAAAAAATATAGTGGTTGACAATTTCATAAGACTCGTGAAAATTATGATTTCACAAATACCAGAATATCAAGGGTGTGATTTACACTGAGCAACATGAGTAAAAGACACACCCACACCTAGACACATTACAGTAAACCTGCAGAACATGTATTACAAATATCTTAAAAACAGAAAGTAAAGACAAAGCACTTACAAAAGAATGGCAACTAAATTCTTCAACAGTAACAATAGAAACCAGAAGACAAAAAGATAAAATCCTTCAAGTTCAACACAAAAAATAACTGTCAACCTAGAATTGTGTGCTCAGAAAAAAAATGACCTGTTATGAACAGGAGTTAAAAAAAAAACTTTGCAAGTAAACATAACTACCTACTGTTTAAATGTCACCTGCACCTAGTGCCTTCCTTCCAAAGAGTACGGTATAGAAAGGGGAAGTAAAAGGGGTAGCTCTACCGAGAAAAAAAAAAACAAAAAACTAACAAGCACTACCTCAACCAGGAGATCAAAGGAAACAACAGTAATAAATCATAGTGATAATATGTAGACTTGATATGTTGTGATGAAATGACAATTTACCTTTGTGTTCTCCCTCCTCAAAACCCATAACCCCAGTCTAATAGTGAGAAACATATCAGACAAATCCCAATTGAGGGACATTCTTAAAATATCTGACCAGTACTCCTCAAAATTGTCAAGCCCATCAAAAAACAAAGGAAGTCTGAGAAATTCTTGTAGCCAAGAGGAGCTTAAGGAGACATGACAACAATGTAACATGGTGTCCTGGATGGAATCTTGCAGCAGAAAAAGCATACTAAGTAAAAACACTTTCTGAAAAAAGTATGGACTTCAGTTAATAATGAAAGAATATTAGGGGCGCTTGGGTGGCTTAGTCGGTTAAGCGTCCTACTTTCTCTCAGGTCATGATCTCGCTGTTTGCGGGTTTGAGCCCCGCCTCGGGCTCTGTGCTGACTGCCAGCTCAGAGCCTGGAGCCTATTTCAGAGTCTGTATCTCCCTCTCTCTCTGACCCTTCCCTGCTCATGCTGTCTCTCTCTCTCCTAGAAATAAATAAAAATATTTTTAAAAAAATAATGAATATTAGTTCAGTAAGGGTGAAAAGCATAGCATACCTATGTAAGATATTGATAACAGAGGAAACTGAGTATAAAATATATGGAACCATTCTTTGCAAGTTTCTCAGCTTTTCTGTAAATCTCAAAGTATTCTAAAATTTTAAAAAACCGTTTATTTTAAAAAGCAATATAAGCGCTAAATACATGATATGGGCACTAAGTACTATGTTCAGAGGAGGACTAGTCTTTTCAGCTGGCAGTTAGTGGCAAAATTAACCACTTGAGTTAAATTTTGGGCTTCAGGTTTAACTTTTACCACTTGAGGTTGAGGATTGGGCTCAGCATTAGAAGTTGAAAGTTAAACACATCACAGGGGTTTTCATTGTAATAGCTCTTTCATTTAATAAATCTTGAATGTTGGAAGTCCTATAAGTACTATTTTTTCATGCTGATACCTCTAATATATTAGGTGGGACCTAACACTTAGGGGAATGTGCAAATAAAAACTGGACAATTTGGACTACGTCAAGAAAGATGCCAAAATTTGTTATCTCTCCTTTGACTGAAGCTTGAGTTAAGAAAACTTAGCAACAGTAATATTTTCTTTGCTTATTAATAGCATCACACTAATATAGCACTTTATTCAACAACATTTATTGAGCACCCACACTATGCTAGACAAGGTGTAGACACAGAGAATACAATGATAGTTAAGGAATCCCTCTTAGGCACCAGCTCCAGTGTCGGCAGTAGTGTGCTATAGTAAGGACACAATGAGACATGGACTAACACACCAGATTCTTTCTGGTTCATAATTTGTTTGCATCTGAAGATTAGTCTCCACTAAAATGACAATGTGGTAGTATATGTTTTGATAATAAAGTCAGCACCATACTGTTCATTCCTTCACGTTAAGCTATCCAATTTCCCATTGTTTTTACATGTCTTTCAGATACATATTTGTGTGTGTGCGTGCATATAAACATTTGTATATATAAAGATGTGTAATTTACTTACCTGGAGCATATATTACATTTTTAGATAATTATGTCTGGCTTTACACAGAAAATTTTAGGCTAGGGGTCAAGATAGATAGAACTACTCTTTTTTTTTTCTCTAGTGTTTGTGCAGCTGTTGCCATTGCTTTGCTAAGGTTTTTTGGGGAGTGTGTGTGTGCGCGCGCGCACGCGCGCGCGTGCACGCGCATGCGTGTGCTTTCTTAGGAGGATGCTTCTGTTATCTTTAATGCCAATTGGCAGCATTCTATTATTAAGCAAGATTAAAACAAAATTATTTGTTCCTGCTGCTGTTGCTACAGTGACTGTTGTCCGCCATTTTTACCTAATTAGGTAGGCTTTCCTAAAGTCCAATTTTAGTCCTCATGGTCGCTATTTCACACTTCACAAAGATGCTTCGTTTGTCAGTAAAACTCTCCAGTATTTACAAGGAAGGTGATCTTTTTTATCCTCATTTTCAAAGAAACAAGATTTTAGATTCAACAACACCAATCATCAAAATCTCAGAGTTTAATTTCAGAATTGTTAATCTCCATTTAATCTAGAAGCCTATAGGGGTGCCTGGGCGGCTCAGTCCAACTTTGGTTCAGGTCATGATCTCACCGTTCATGGGTTTGAGCCCCGCGTCAGGCTCTGTGCTGACAGCTAGCTCAGAGCCTGGAGCCTGCTTCAGATTCCGTGTCTCCCTCTCTATCTGACCCTCCCCTGATCACACCGTCTCTCTCACTCAGAAATAAATAAAAAACAAAAACAAAAAAACATTAATCTAGAAGCCTATAAAGGTACCAGTCATGAAAGTGATATGAATAGTTTTGGCTCTCCAAAACCTAAAGAAAATTAAGGAGTTTCATATAAATTATAGGTCTGTTGTGTTCACAGTTTTCTACCTGCAAAAAATGTAACTATAACTTAGGGGGGGGAAAAGAATTCCCAGTGTATTATGTCAGGTACTGGCAGCAAGAAAAAACATGAATTCACAGAGGTTGGATCAATAATTCTTGAAACCTATACATTTATAAATACACAAAAAAGGTAAAAATGACTGCTAACCATTCTTTGAAAAATCTTTCTCACCTTACCAGTAAAATTTCAAAGATTATGCAGAAAATCATGAATGGTAGCTATAGTTTTAATGTCATAATAATCTGAAAAACTAATGTCAAAGTGTAGAATAAATCATATGAAATAGAAGCAACATGGTGCTGGACTTAGGAACCCCTAAGTTTTGCCCTATAAAGCAGAGTAGTGCTGTTTACTGAAAATAAGAGAGGAAGATATATTATCCTTTTCCCAAGACATAAGATTACACTGTCAGTACTGCTGTCCAAAATCATCAGAGTATTTTTCTCTACCTAGCCAACAGTTTGCAATAATTTGTAGATAGCATCTTCTGTAAATCTATAAAGTAAAAAACAGAAGTAGGCCTAGAGTCGGTGCATTGCCTCTAAATTATATAATCCTAATGGATCAAGTGGTTATGGTAGGACATAAAAATACAAACAAGTTTGATAGCACTGGATATTAAGGATTGTCATTTTTGCTGCTCCCTATCAGTTTCATGTCAGAAGTAGGCAGTCAAGAAAAGTAAGCTCAACTTAGTTTAACAGAGCTACCCTAAATGAATGTCTGCTAGATCTAGGAACTGAAAAAGTCTTGTAAACTTTGAGTTACTCTATAGGAAGTAACCCAAAAAAGAGATCTGTATAATAAGTGAAATGAAAATTTAGTGTACCTTATGTACTGGCAAAAGTGTGGAGATCTCAAAAGAGAGAAGGAAGGAAGGAAGGAAGGAAGGAAGGAAGGAAGGAAGGAAGGAAGGAAGGAAGAAAGA